>NW_028156575.1:0-83670 GCF_964263955.1 Coregonus lavaretus
TAACAACCAACGCCATCTCCTCATCCTCCCTTCTACCATTTCAACCACCCCAATCCAATTTTTTTCAATTGTCCCCTCATCTCCTAGGTGCACTCCAAGATACTTAAATCCTCCCTTACACCATTCCATCCCCCCTGGCAAAGCCATGATCCCTCCATACCATTCTCCAATCTGTAAAGCACAACTTTTTTCCCAATTTACCTTTGCAGAGGATATTCCCCTAAAACGATCAACCATTAGACTCAAACTATCCACCTCCGCTTGATTTTTCACTAAAACAACTACATCATCAGCATAGGCTGAGAGACGAATAGGAGGAATATCCTCTGAAAGGTACACCCCTTCAATGCGACTTCTAATGCTATTTAGTAGTGGATCTATAGCGATGGCATATAACATTCCCGACAAAGAACATCCCTGCCTAATCCCTCTACACACTTTAAAAGGAGCACTCAAACCACTGTTAACTTTCAATACACTTTCAATGTCACCATATATCACCTTTATCATGGCAATAAAACCAGAGCTGAACCCAAACGCCTCAAAAGTGTGCCATAAGTATTGATGTTCAACTCGGTCAAATGCCTTTTCCTGATCAATTGAAATTAGACCAGCATCCAACCCAATAGCCCTAGAGACGTCCAAAAAATCACGAATCAGAGAAATGTTATCCCCTATCTGCCTGCCGGGAACACAGTAGGACTGGTCCGTATGTATGATTTGCCCCATCACCTCCCTCAGCCTGTTGGACAAAGCCTTTGACAGGATCTTATAATCAGTGCACAATAGTGCCACCGGCCTCCAGTTCTTCACCTCCCTAGGGTCACCCTTTTTGGGCAGCAGGGTGAGGATAGCCCTTCTGCAGCTTATTGGAAGTAACCCTCCGGTTAAACTATCATTAACTACTGCTAGCCAATCCTCTCCCAACATAGCCCAAAAAGACTTTAAAAAGTCAACGGGAAGCCCATCAATGCCTGGTGCCCTTCCATTTTCCATGCCTTTTAATGCAGTGTATAGCTCCTGCAAAGACAATGGTTGCTCTAGCTCAACCTGAGCTTCTGCAGTCACCTGTGGGAGCCCATCAAGGAACTGCTGTGTCACTGTTTTATCCTCTTTGTACTCACTCTTGTAGAGCTCAGCATAGAACTCTACTGCCCTCTTTCTAATTTCACTAGGGCTAGTGAGCTCCTGTCCAACAGCTGATTTGAGACAATGAATAATTTTTCTTTGTCCATTCTTTTTCTCTAAACCAAAGAAAAATTTGGATGAGGCATCCATTTCAGAGATTCCCTGAAACTTACTTCTCACCAATGCCCCCTCTGATACCCAGCAGGTCTGCCAATGCAGCTTTTTTCCTCTTGAGGGCCTGAGTATGGCCTCGATCTCCTGTGGTCTCAACCAACGTCATGAGTTCCACTATTTCAGTCTCTAGGGCTTTCATTGATCTGGTGATATCCTTGGTGACATTCCTCGTGTATTGATTACATAATTGTTGAATCTGGATTTTCCCTATATCCCACCACTGTTGAAGGGATACAAAACTGGCCTTTTGAGACCTCCACCTCTCCCAGAAAAAAACTAAAACATTTCCTGAAGTGAGCATCACTCAATAAAGTTATATTAAAATACCAATATGCGCTTTTGGGTTTTACATTGTTAATGAACACCACATCTGTTATTAAACAATGATCAGAAAATCCCACTGGGGTTATCACACTTGATTTATAGACCTGAGATTGATGCTCAAAACAATAAAACCTATCTAACCTGGCCATAGAGATGGTGTTGTCTCTCACATGCGCCCAGGTGTACTGTCTCGTGCCTCCATGCTGACTCCGCCAAATATCACACATTTCATGTGTTACTGTAGTGTCTGAGGGTCTATGATTGTGCTGACGTTTGCAAAAAGTGTGTTAGAGGAAACTTGGCTCTGCTTGCTGAAACATCTGGAAAGCATTACTAAATTCCTGGAAAAGAGGATATGGTATGAAATGTGAAAAGCCAGGGATTGGTGTATTAAAATCACGCCATACTATGTCACATAGGATATAAATACCATGTCTTGAACAAAGGAGATAAGAATAGCAAATCACAGAATTGGGTCCGGCTGTTCTTCAGATATCTGCAGGTATCTGTAAATCTGACGCTGAAACTCTTTGTTATAATAAACCTTTATAAACAAAGTACAGTGTCAGCGGACTTCTTATCATCACGGCATTATCAGCAACGTTTGTTTTGGACACCACATTAATGGTGACGAGGTCTTTGGGACGGGCTACGTCTTTTCTCTGCATTCCATTCCTGGGCTACAAAGTGACTCCCGCTCAAGAGGCCGACAGTTAAGGTGAGCTTTCTCACAAACATTGGGCGCTGGTCGTTTTGTGAGTCCAGGGTGTGTGCGTTCAGATGTACCGTCAAATAATTTGTGTGTGCGCTTTGCTGGTATTTGCTGTGTGATGAGAATTCCGTTCTAAATTTTCTAAATTCGTTTGCGTTGGGAACAACGCAAAAAGGGGGGAGTGTCTATAGGGCACACCGATATTTGGCTTGAATAAAAGTAAAAGGAGTGTCCAAGAAAAGCATGAAGGAATAAGGCCAGGAAATAAGGAAAAAGTATACTTTTAGGACGCCGTTAATTTAAGGAAGCCCTTGAAACAAGGCGATCAATATGATGGGCCATGAATCTTGATAGTTATTAGATTAACTCTCAAGTCAGTTCTGGGAACTGCAGATTGTAGAAGATATATTCAATTGTATGTTACTCTCAGAATCTATTTGACGAAGTATTTGTCTGAAGTAATCCTCTCTTTGAATGTCTACAACCTGAGGTAGCAGAAATTTAGAAAGGAATATAAAGGAAAATAGGAACGGTGGTAGCATGCTTTGTATAAACGGATGCATTCTTTTCGTGTGTGTATGAGAGGAACGGAGCCTGCGTGTGTGTGTGAGACAGAGTGAGCCGCTGCATGTCTGTACATCTGATGTATGCCAGCTGTGTGTCGACTCATGTTAGAATAAGATCTATGTTAGAGATTTATACATATATATATATATATGTTTTTGTTGAGAACAGGGATTTTTGTTTTCATAAGGAAAGCCCCCTAGAATGAAGTTAAGTTTAAAAAATCTTATGAGTCTCCGTTTGTGAGAACGTTAATAATTGTTAACTATATATGAGCCCCCTGGAAGGACATTAAGTTTAAAAATCTTATGAGTCTCTATAAAAAGAGAACGTTTACTAACTAATCATGAGCCTACAGGGAGGATTTTTTTAAAGAGTGTATAGAGATGTTTTGTAATTGATAACAACATAACTATAAATCTGCAGATTAGGATAAGTGAAGATAAGACATTTTGAAGTAGGATTTGTGTTCTATGTCCTGTGTTCCGTGTTCGTTTGTGAGCTCTGTTAAGTGTTATTGTTTGTCAAAAGGGGGAGAGAACGGAGCGACAGCTGGTTTGTCTACTCTGTTGTTTAGCTGGGAGAGAGAGCTTTTTAGGAGAGTTCTGTTCACTTTGAAATCGCATTGGTGACTGAACTGCGCACGCGTGGGATTTTATGAGTTTAGAGTTACGTAGAACAGATGTGCCACTCCCCTGCACTGAACTGCTGGGAGACGCAGTCTTAGAGCAGACAAAGAGGGAGGGGGACACTTGCACACAAGTGGAATGTTCTGCTTGTTGAATTAACTGTTGCTTGACTGTGAAACTGTTTGGTTGATATCGGTTGAGTTGATGAATGAGAGATATATTGACGGATTAAAAAATAATAATAATAAAATAAATAAATAAAATAAAATGTTATTGAGCTATTTATAATATTCCTGAGTTAAGCTGTTTGCTTATTTCTTAGCGTGAATGTGAATATAAGTATGCATAAAATACTAAATTGTTGTCTGTTCCTTTGTTCTTCTGTCATATGAGAGATGAGAAGGAGGAGACAGAGAGAGAGAGAGAGAGGAGGTGCTGACCAGTACATCAGCGACAACAACCCAGTCCAATCAAGGCCAGTACTGTTCTTATCCACAAAACCTACTTTCCCTTACAGGATATAATAGATACATTGTGTATGCATAGAATATTTCATGTTGTGACCATTTCGCAGGAACTTGGCAACAGACTGATGAATTGATGTAATTGATAATTGCACATTCGAGTTTTTGTGAATGACTTGTTTTGATTAGAGTTGTGTTGGAAATCCAGCATTGACATTATTCTGTAAAATTAAGATAATTGGGTGATTATTAAGCAATTGGTTTGTGAGTGCTGTAGTGTTGCTGGATTACAGGTCTTTTCTTTTTGGATTGCTCTGGTGTTGACTACTTTCCTTTACTTTTCCTGATCAGATGTGGTAAGATTGCCACTAATCAATAATTTGGTAAAATACAATTAATAAAATAAATTGATATATTGACTAATTATTTAATTGATTGATTGATTAATTATTTTTTTTTTATTTTTTTTAAAGAAAGACAAAAAAAAGACAAAAAAAAAAAAGAGGGAAACATATAACAGAGTCGTTACAATGGGGAAAAAGGACATCAAAACTACAAAAGCAATTACTCCTCTTGATGTAGTACAGAATAGTAATCCTCTAGTTAATGGTATTGCAAGGATATCTGAAAAATGGGATAAACGTTGGCCTGACATTGAACAACCATGGCCAGTGGAAGGGACTCTTAACCCAGACGTCATCAAGATAATGCAAGTGCTTGTATCCACGTATAAGGCAGATCAAAAGAAGGGGGAAAAAGGGCAAAAACGTAAAGAAAAGAGACAAAGAGAGCTGGGTGTTCTTAAGCTGTTTGAAAATGAAGGACAAAAACTGATAAAAGATACAAAAGATAAGAGAGACAGAGGTACAGAGAAAATGGCAAAAGAGGTGAAGGTGACAGAAAAACGAATGGCAGAAGTCAATACACCTTTCTCACATATGGATTCAGCAAAAACACCCCCACCTTATGAGAAAGAAGTCAAGTTTAAAGACGTCTATCCTCAGCTTCCAGTGATCATTCAGGAGGGTGATTATTGCATCAGAGATGAAGATGAACGAATAATAGAGAGAGGACAAGCAGAAACGACCATAAAAATTAATCCAAACTCCAAAAGTAGGAAGAAAACGAGATGTCTGGAAACTAAGGGTAGAGTGAGGTTCAGGAGGATGGAACTTGATGATGATGATGATCAGAGTGATTCAGAAGAGATCATGGGTGGATATGACCCTGTCATCAGACAGAGGTTGGCCAGAGCAGAAAGAAGGGGTGATGGAAGTTGGAAGAAGAAGAATACAAGTGATTCGAGTTCTGATGAAAATGAAGATGGAGACAACGATGAAGATTTGGAGATTAAAGGTGCTTCATATTCAAGAGGATTTTATCCTACAATGACTAAATAAATAAATAATATGCCATTTAGCAGACGCTTTTATCCAAAGCGACTTACAGTCATGCGTGCATACATTATTCGTTTTTTGTGTATGGGTGGTCCCGGGGATCGAACCCACTACCTTAGCGTTACAAGCACAGAAGAAATAGAAAGAGATATAGACCGATGCATATCATACCTGGATAAGGCCAATAATTTAGAAGAAGTAAGAGAGCTGGAAGAACAACTCAAGAAGCTGAAGATATAGAAGAAAAAACTGCTGAAAAAAAGGATCCCAAGAATTGGAGAAGAAGTATACATTGAGGCCAAGACAAGGGAGCACAAGTAAGAAGATTATGCCAGTGATTATTCGAGGACAAAACCTAGAATATAAGCCTTTGCAGAATACCGATATGTCAGATATACTTGAGAAGCTTCCTACTCTTCAAGATGGAGCATATCCTTGGATTTCAAAGTTGGAAGAAATTACGGTGGGAACACAGTCTGCCATAGGAGACATTAAGAGACTTTTGGCTAATCTCCTTGGGATTCCAGGCATGGAAGAAATTTTTCAGAGAGCTGGACTTCATAGATATGTGGGGACTGCAGTGAACGACCCTGAATTTTTGGCTGCAAGTAGAAATTGGCTGTGGAGAGCACTGAGAGATACGTTTCCAACAAATGTGCATCCTGACAACATTCTGATTGATCCACTAGGACAACAAGAAAATCCGAGAGCCTACGTGTCAAGAGTTCATCAAGTGTGGAGAAATATTACCGGAAATGATCCAGATGTGAGTCAAATTGAGCAGTCAATCTTGAGAGCTAAACTACAGATGGGACTGCCCTCACCAGTAAGGAGCAAACTGGCAGAGGTGGTTGGACTTGGGAGCATGACAAAAGGTGTCTATACAGATCATATAGCCCATCAAGTGGATCTGTACCGGAAAAAGGAACACAACCAGAAAGAACAGGACCAAGAAACTCTCAGAAAACTCAATCAAATACAACTGGTGGAGAAGAAGAAGGAGAAGAAAAGCTTTGGTTATGAAGAATCAGTGTGAACCAAATCAACAATCACTGTCACAGCTTCAACTGAACAAGGTCAAATGCAATTGTACCTGCCACAACTAGTGGTACAAGTTGTTTCATATCCATAGATAGTTTCTGGAAAGAAAGAATTTCAGAGGAAGATACAGGAGCCAGTGAAGATCATCTGGAGGACCGGTGAACCCTTATAGGGGCCCGGAGCAAGGATTCTAGAGGTGCCCAGAAGATCCGAAAGGGGGGTTTCAGCTGGTAGCACCAGTTAGGGAAAAAGATCCAACAATTGAAGTGAAAATAATCAAGAAGAGGTTACACATCTCACTATGTCAAATCAACTAATTATGAGAAGGATTTGGAGGAGTGAAGATCAGCGAGTTCTGAAAATGATGATTTTGGCTCAAGGACAAGGAGAGTCATAAGCTGTACGGAAGACAGATGAATCTATTTGAAGTGTGAAGATGAATTGAGAATCTATGGAAGAAGAGATGTTGAAAAAAGTTCAAGAATGTTTGTGGTCTCAAAGTAGTACTGATATTGGATTTGTGAAATCAGCCCAATTGAGGGGAAAGTTGAGGAACCAGACCTCCTTGGAAGAATCAGTATCGATTGAAAGATGAAGCAATCCAAGGGATTGAACCACAAATTGAAGGACTTTCAAAAGCAGGTGTTTTGAAGACAATGAAACAAAAAAAATATCCTTAAAGTAGCAATCAATTATTGTTTTGGAGAAACCATAATGATTTAGGAAGCTATGGGTTAGCTAATGTTGCAAGAGGGGAGATTAGGATAAAGATCACAAAGGAGTAGGATTTTGGGAACCATATTTTCTGAAATAGATTGACTATGTCATAGGCAGGTGCACAATCTGTCTGAAAAATAATGTGTGACTGTTATTCTTGGTTACATTCATATACCAAGAGGGGCATAAGATGTTCAACTAAGCTAAAAGATGCTCAGTCGGTTGCAACGTTCTTGTGTAAAGAAGTCATAAGCAGGTGGGAATTTCCCGATTTTAATATCCTCAGAAAATGGGAAAGAGTTTTGTGAATAAATCAGTGAAATGGTTTTTGAAAAAATTAGAGAAAGAAATTTTTTTTTGGAAAAAGTCTGACTAAAATGTTATGAAAACTAGGGTTGAAATAACTCTAGGAAATGTTGAATATCTGATTGTGGGATAATTATATTATTGTTATGAATCAAAGGGGGGAAATGGAATGTGATTCATTTTATATATCATTTTATATATCATTTTTAGTTGATATTGATGTTTTAATTTGCATGTGTTGTTTTGCAAAAGATACTGTTTGGTCTTTTCTTTTCTTCCAGAAGCATATGGGGGAATGTGTAGAGTGGGATTCAAATACTCAAACATGGACAATATGAATGGACTGGAGGAAGTGGAACAAGGAAGGAGTGGAAATGTTCCGATTCCATCATCAACGATGCATTGAAAGTCGACACTGTGGAGGAGCTGCAGTGTAGTGGACTACATTCCAGTGTTATATTCTTTCTGTATTAATTTTTTGAAAAATTATGTTTTCTGTTGTTGGGTACATGTGGGGACCTCAGATGTTTTTGTTTTTTCGTTGAAGCTTAGGGATATTGGGTCTAGGCAAGGACAGAGAGAATCCACAGGAGGGTCCGATGGGTCGACCAGCCTGAATGTGGACATTTTTGATTGTATTTTGTTTGCTGGGGTTTTCATGTGTATTCAAATGCATCATAGCTTAAAATGTATTGATAAAGATTTATAAATTGATCTGGAGTACTTAGGTGGTCGCCTAGGGCAGAGGGGCCGTGAGAGAATTTTCCTGTCTTGATTGACTGATGGATATTTGGAATGAAAGCTGCCAGACAGGTTTTTCGCTCTTACACTCCATAACAATTTATTTACACTCCATAACAATGTATTTACACTACATACAAAAAATTGTCTATATAAACATGTGTTTACTCTCCATAAATGTTGATTTATTGCTACAGTTACTCAAGAACAAAACATTTTATTTGTCATAATCCTATTCTTTTTGTTTTCGAGACTTAATTAGTCTCGAAGGGGGGAAATATGTAGTGTCTGAGGGTCTATGATTGTGCTGACGTTTGCAAAAGTGTGTTAGAGGAAACTTGGCTCTGCTTTCGGAAACATCTGGAAAGCATTACTAAGTTCCTGGAAAAGAGGATATGTTAAAAGCCAAGGATTGGTGTATTAAAATCACGCCATACTATGTCACATAGGATATAAATACCATGTCTTGAACAAAGGGGGGAGGAATAGCAAATCAGATTGGGTCCGGCTGTTCTTCAGATATCTGCAGGTATCTGTAAATCTGACGCTGAAACTCTTTGTTATAATAAACCTTTATAAACAAAGTACAGTGTCAGCGGACTTCTTATCATCACGGCATTATCAGCAACGTTGTTTTAGACACCACAGGATCAATCTAGATAAACCGTTTAGCACCCCTATACTGACTCCTCCTCTTTATGGCTTAATCTAGGGAAACCGTTTAGCACCCCTATACTGACTCCTCCTCTTTATGGCTTAATCTAGGGAAACCGTTTAGCACCCCCAAACTGACTCCTCCTCTGTGATGCCCTGTTGTAATTGATGGGTTAATGTGATGTCCTATTGTAGTGGGGTTGATGTGATGTCCTATTGTAGTGGGGTTGATGTGATGTCCTATTGTAGTGGGTTGATGTGATGTCCTATTGTAGTGGGGTTGATGTGATGTCCTATTGTAGTGGGGTTGATGTGATGTCCTATTGTAGTAGGGTTGATGTGATGTCCTATTGTAGTGGGGTTGATGGGTTGGTGTGATGGCCTATTGTAGTGGGGTTGATGTGATGTCCTATTGTAGTGGGGTTGATGGGTTAATGTGATGTCCTATTGTAGTGGGGTTGATGGGTTGGTGTGATGGCCTATTGTAGTTGGGTTGATGGGTTAATGTGATGTCCTATTGTAGTGGGGTTGAGGGTTGATGGGTTAATGTGATGTCCTATTGTAGTGGGGTTGAGGGTTGATGGGTTAATGTGATGTCCTATTGTAGTGGGGTTGAGGGTTGATGGGTTAATGTGATGTCCTGTTGTAGTGGGGTTGATGGGTTAATGTGATGGCCTATTGTAGTGGGGTTGATGGGTTAATGTGATGTCCTATTGTAGTGAGGTTGATGGGTTGATGGGTTGATGTGATTCCCTATTGTAGTGGGGTTGATGGGTTAATGTGATGTCCTATTGTAGTGGGGTTGATGGGTTAATGTGATGTCCTATTGTAGTGAGGTTGAGGATTGATGGGTTAATGTGATGCCCTATTGTAGTGGGGTTGATGGTTGATGATTTAATGTGATGTCCTATTGTAGTGGGGTTGATGGTTGATGGTTTAATGTGATTTCCTATTGTAGTGGGTTGATGGGTTAATGTGATTCCCTATTGTAGTGGGGTTGATGGGTTAATGTGATGTCCTATTGTAGTGGGGTTGATGGGTTAATGTGATGTCCTATTGTAGTGGGGTTGATGGGTTAATGTGATATCCTATTGTAGTGGGGTTGAGGCTTGATGGGTTGATGTGATGCCCTATTGTAGTGGGGTTGAGGCTTGATGGGTTAATGTGATATCCTATTGTAGTGGGGTTGAGGCTTGATGGGTTAATGTGATATCCTATTGTAGTGGGGTTGAGGCTTGATGGGTTGATGTGATGCCCTATTGTAGTGGGGATGATGGGTTAATGTGATGTCCTATTGTAGTGAGGTTGATGGTTGATGATTTAATGTGATGTCCTATTGTAGTGGGGTTGATGGTTGATGGTTTAATGTGATGGCCTATTGTAGTGGGGTTGATGGTTGATGATTTAATGTGATGTCCTATTGTAGTGGGGTTGATGGTTGATGGTTTAATGTGATGGCCTATTGTAGTGGGGTTGATGGTTGATGATTTAATGTGATGTCCTATTGTAGTGGGGTTGATGGTTGATGGTTTAATTTTGATGGCCTATTGTAGTGGGGTTGATGGTTGATGGTTTAATGTGATGGCCTATTGTAGTGGGGTTGATGGTTGATGATTTAATGTGATGTCCTATTGTAGTAAAGTTGATGGTTGATGGTTTAATGTGATGGCCTATTGTAGTGGGGTTGATGGTTGATGGTTTAATGTGATGGCCTATTGTAGTGGGGTTGATGGGTTAATGTGATTCCCTATTGTAGTGGGGTTGATGGGTTAATGTGATGCCCTATTGTAGTGGGGTTGATGGTTTAATGTGATGTCCTATTGTAGTGGGGTTGATGGTTGATGGTTTAATGTGATGGCCTATTGTAGTGGGGTTGATGGGTTAATGTGATTCCCTATTGTAGTGGGGTTGATGGGTTAATGTGATGTCCTATTGTAGTGGGGTTGATGGGTTAATGTGATGTCCTATTGTAGTGGGGTTGATGGGTTAATGTGATGGCCTATTGTATTGGGGTTGATGGGTTAATGTGATGGCCTATTGTAGTGGGGTTGATGGTTGATGGGTTAATGTGATGTCCTATTGTAGTGGGGCTGATGGGTTAATGTGATGTCCTATTGTAGTGGGGTGTATGGTTGATGGTTTAATGTGATGTTCTATTATAGTGGGGATGATGGGTTAATGTGATGTCCTATTGTAGTGGGGTTGAGGGTTGATGGGTTGATGTGATGCCCTATTGTAGTGGGGTTGATGGGTTAAGGTGATGGCCTATTGTAGTGGGGTTGATGGGTTAATGTGATGTCCTATTGTACATTTTACATTTACATTTTTAGTCATTTAGCAGACGCTCTTATCCAGAGCGACTTACAGTTAGTGAATACATCTTTTTTTTTTTTTTATACTGGCCCCCCGTGGGAAACAAACCCACAACCCTGGCGTTACAAACGCCATGCTCTATCAACTGAGCTACATCCCTGCCGGCCATTCCCTCCCCTACCCTGGACGACGCTGGGCCAATTGTGCGCCGCCCATGAGTCTCCCGGTCGCGGCCGGCTGCGACAGAGCCTGGATTCGAACCAGGATCTCTAGTAGCACAGTTAGCACTGCTATGCAGTGCCTTAGACCACTGCGCCACTCAGGAGGTTAGCACATCATTGTAGTGGGGTTGATGGGTTGATGTGATGTCCTATTGTAGTGGGGTTGAGGATTGATGGGTTGATGTGATGTCCTATTGTAGTGGGGTTGAGGATTGATGGGTTGATGTGATGTCCTATTGTAGTGGGGTTGAGGATTGATGGGTTGATGTGATGTCCTATTGTAGTGGGGTTGAGGATTGATGGGTTGATGTGATGTCCTATTGTAGTGGGGTTGAGGATTGATGGGTTGATGTGATGTCCTATTGTAGTGGGGTTGAGGATTGATGGGTTGATGTGATGTCCTATTGTAGTGGGGTTGAGGATTGATGGGTTGATGTGATGTCCTATTGTAGTGGGGTTGAGGATTGATGGGTTGATGTGATGTCCTATTGTAGTGGGGTTGAGGATTGATGGGTTGATGTGATGTCCTATTGTAGTGGGGTTGAGGATTGATGGGTTGATGTGATGTCCTATTGTAGTGGGGTTGAGGATTGATGGGTTGATGTGATGTCCTATTGTAGTGGGGTTGAGGATTGATGGGTTGATGTGATGTCCTATTGTAGTGGGGTTGAGGATTGATGGGTTGATGTGATGTCCTATTGTAGTGGGGTTGAGGATTGATGGGTTGATGTGATGTCCTATTGTAGTGGGGTTGAGGATTGATGGGTTGATGTGATGTCCTATTGTAGTGGGGTTGAGGATTGATGGGTTGATGTGATGTCCTATTGTAGTGGGGTTGAGGATTGATGGGTTGATGTGATGTCCTATTGTAGTGGGGTTGAGGATTGATGGGTTGATGTGATGTCCTATTGTAGTGGGGTTGAGGATTGATGGGTTGATGTGATGTCCTATTGTAGTGGGGTTGAGGATTGATGGGTTGATGTGATGTCCTATTGTAGTGAGGTTGAGGATTGATGGGTTGATGTGATGTCCTATTGTAGTGAGGTTGAGGATTGATGGGTTGATGTGATGTCCTATTGTAGTGGGGTTGAGGATTGATGGGTTGATGTGATGTCCTATTGTAGTGGGGTTGAGGATTGATGGGTTGATGTGATGTCCTATTGTAGTGAGGTTGAGGATTGATGGGTTGATGTGATGTCCTATTGTAGTGAGGTTGAGGATTGATGGGTTGATGTGATGTCCTATTGTAGTGAGGTTGAGGATTGATGGGTTGATGTGATGCCCTATTGTAGTGGGGTTGATGGGTTAATGTGATGCCTATTGTAGTGGGGTTGATGGGTTAATGTGATGGCCTATTGTAGTGGGGTTGATGGGTTAATGTGATGGCCCATTGTAGTGGGGTTGATGGGTTAATGTGATGTCCTATTGTAGTGGGGTTGAGGCTTGATGGGTTGATGTGATGCCCTATTGTAGTGGGGATGATGGGTTAATGTGATGTCCTATTGTAGTGAGGTTGATGGTTGATGATTTAATGTGATGTCCTATTGTAGTGGGGTTGATGGTTGATGGTTTAATGTGATGGCCTATTGTAGTGGGGTTGATGGTTGATGATTTAATGTGATGTCCTATTGTAGTGGGGTTGATGGTTGATGGTTTAATGTGATGGCCTATTGTAGTGGGGTTGATGGTTGATGATTTAATGTGATGTCCTATTGTAGTGGGGTTGATGGTTGATGGTTTAATGTGATGGCCTATTGTAGTGGGGTTGATGGTTGATGGTTTAATGTGATGGCCTATTGTAGTGGGGTTGATGGGTTAATGTGATTCCCTATTGTAGTGGGGTTGATGGGTTAATGTGATGCCCTATTGTAGTGGGGTTGATGGTTTAATGTGATGTCCTATTGTAGTGGGGTTGATGGTTGATGGTTTAATGTGATGGCCTATTGTAGTGGGGTTGATGGGTTAATGTGATTCCCTATTGTAGTGGGGTTGATGGGTTAATGTGATGCCCTATTGTAGTGGGGTTGATGGTTTAATGTGATGTCCTATTGTAGTGGGGTTGATGGTTGATGGTTTAATGTGATGGCCTATTGTAGTGGGGTTGATGGGTTAATGTGAATCCCTATTGTAGTGGGGTTGATGGGTTAATGTGATGTCCTATTGTAGTGGGGTTGATGGGTTAATGTGATGTCCTATTGTAGTGGGGTTGATGGGTTAATGTGATGGCCTATTGTATTGGGGTTGATGGGTTAATGTGATGGCCTATTGTAGTGGGGTTGATGGTTGATGGGTTAATGTGATGTCCTATTGTAGTGGGGCTGATGGGTTAATGTGATGTCCTATTGTAGTGGGGTGTATGGTTGATGGTTTAATGTGATGTTCTATTATAGTGGGGATGATGGGTTAATGTGATGTCCTATTGTAGTGGGGTTGAGGGTTGATGGGTTGATGGGTTGATGTGATGCCCTATTGTAGTGGGGTTAATGGGTTAAGGTGATGGCCTATTGTAGTGGGGTTGATGGGTTAATGTGATGTCCTATTGTACATTTTACATTTACATTTTTAGTCATTTAGCAGACGCTCTTATCCAGAGCGACTTACAGTTAGTGAATACATCTTTTTTTTTTTTTTATACTGGCCCCCCGTGGGAAACAAACCCACAACCCTGGCGTTGCAAACGCCATGCTCTATCAACTGAGCTACATCCCTGCCGGCCATTCCCTCCCCTACCCTGGACGACGCTGGGCCAATTGTGCGCCGCCCATGAGTCTCCCGGTCGCGGCCGGCTGCGACAGAGCCTGGATTCGAACCAGGATCTCTAGTAGCACAGTTAGCACTGCTATGCAGTGCCTTAGACCACTGCGCCACTCAGGAGGTTAGCACATCATTGTAGTGGGGTTGATGGGTTGATGTGATGTCCTATTGTAGTGGGGTTGAGGATTGATGGGTTGATGTGATGTCCTATTGTAGTGGGGTTGAGGATTGATGGGTTGATGTGATGTCCTATTGTAGTGGGGTTGAGGATTGATGGGTTGATGTGATGTCCTATTGTAGTGGGGTTGAGGATTGATGGGTTGATGTGATGTCCTATTGTAGTGGGGTTGAGGATTGATGGGTTGATGTGATGTCCTATTGTAGTGGGGTTGAGGATTGATGGGTTGATGTGATGTCCTATTGTAGTGGGGTTGAGGATTGATGGGTTGATGTGATGTCCTATTGTAGTGGGGTTGAGGATTGATGGGTTGATGTGATGTCCTATTGTAGTGGGGTTGAGGATTGATGGGTTGATGTGATGTCCTATTGTAGTGGGGTTGAGGATTGATGGGTTGATGTGATGTCCTATTGTAGTGGGGTTGAGGATTGATGGGTTGATGTGATGTCCTATTGTAGTGGGGTTGAGGATTGATGGGTTGATGTGATGTCCTATTGTAGTGGGGTTGAGGATTGATGGGTTGATGTGATGTCCTATTGTAGTGGGGTTGAGGATTGATGGGTTGATGTGATGTCCTATTGTAGTGGGGTTGAGGATTGATGGGTTGATGTGATGTCCTATTGTAGTGGGGTTGAGTATTGATGGGTTGATGTGATGTCCTATTGTAGTGGGGTTGAGGATTGATGGGTTGATGTGATGTCCTATTGTAGTGGGGTTGAGGATTGATGGGTTGATGTGATGTCCTATTGTAGTGGGGTTGAGGATTGATGGGTTGATGTGATGTCCTATTGTAGTGGGGTTGAGGATTGATGGGTTGATGTGATGTCCTATTGTAGTGAGGTTGAGGATTGATGGGTTGATGTGATGTCCTATTGTAGTGAGGTTGAGGATTGATGGGTTGATGTGATGTCCTATTGTAGTGGGGTTGAGGATTGATGGGTTGATGTGATGTCCTATTGTAGTGGGGTTGAGGATTGATGGGTTGATGTGATGTCCTATTGTAGTGAGGTTGAGGATTGATGGGTTGATGTGATGTCCTATTGTAGTGAGGTTGAGGATTGATGGGTTGATGTGATGTCCTATTGTAGTGAGGTTGAGGATTGATGGGTTGATGTGATGCCCTATTGTAGTGGGGTTGATGGGTTAATGTGATGCCTATTGTAGTGGGGTTGATGGGTTAATGTGATGGCCTATTGTAGTGGGGTTGATGGGTTAATGTGATGGCCCATTGTAGTGGGGTTGATGGGTTAATGTGATGTCCTATTGTAGTGGGGTTGATAGGTTAATGTGATGTGCTATTGTAGTGGGGTTGAGGGTTGATGGGTTAATGTGATGCCTGTTGTAGTGGGGTTGATGGGTTAATGTGATGTCCAATTGTAGAAGGGTTGATGTGATTTCCTATTGTAGTGGGGTTGATGAGTCAATGTGATGTCCTATTGTAGTGGGGTTGAGGGTTGATGGGTTAATGTGATGTCCTATTGTAGTGGGGTTGAGGGTTGATGGGTTAATGTGATGTCCTGTTGTAGTGGGGTTGATGGGTTAATGTGATGCCCTATTGTAGTGGGGTTGAGGGTTGATGGGTTAATGTGATGTCCTATTGTAGTAGGGTTGATGTGATATCCAACTGTAGTGGGGTTGATGGGTTAATGTGATGTCCTATTGTAGTGGTGTTGAGGGTTGATGTGTCACGGTTTCGGCCGAGGCTGCTCCTCCTCCTGGTTCGGGCAGGCTTCGGCGTTCGCCGTCCCCGGAGTACTAGCTGCCACCGCTCAATGTTTCTGTGTTTGATTGCTTTTGTCTGTCTGTCACACCTATGTCTGTTTGGGAGTTGATTACGTGTCTTATAAGTTCCGTGTTGTGATCTAGGGTATTTGTGTGTTGTTATTCTGTTGCCACTGTGTCTATGATACGTGTTTGTTTTCCGTGTCATTTTTTCATGTTTAGTGTTTTACGCGTGTGCGTAATTTTCCCTCGCCACTTCGTGTTTTCGAGGTCGGGGTTTTGTTCTCGTGTTATTGAGACTATTAAAAGTCTTGTTGGACTAAACCTCTGTTTCCTGCGCTTGACTTCTCCACCACATCCATGACGGAATAGTGACAGAACAACACACCATCATGGAGTCAGCAGGAACAGCGGCGGCACCCAAATCCCTGCTGGACCGGATCAACTTCCAGGACACCATGATCCGGCAACTCGGGACCGCCATGGACGAGGTGTCCAACACTC
Source organism: Coregonus lavaretus (assembly GCF_964263955.1). Classification (NCBI taxonomy): domain Eukaryota; kingdom Metazoa; phylum Chordata; class Actinopteri; order Salmoniformes; family Salmonidae; genus Coregonus; species Coregonus lavaretus. The sequence goes on from NW_028156575.1 coordinate 16,544, forward strand.
TGCGCCGATTGGTGAACCCTGAGGTGGCCAAGGACCCTTACAACATCGCATCACCAACGGCCAGTCCTCCTCTCTCAGCACCGGAACCCAGTGGCATTCGGCTCTCACTCCCGAGGGCTTATGACGGTTCTGCAGCCGGGTGTCAGGGATTCCTCCTGCAGGTAGAACTTTACCTTGCCACCATACACCCGGCGCCCTCGGGATACGAGAGCGTCTCCGCCCTCATCTCCTGTCTCTCCGGCAAGGCGTTGGAGTGGGCCAACGCCGAATGGAGGGGAATAGACGCCGCAACCATCACCTACGCGGAGTTCTCCCGCCGCTTCAGGGCTGTCTTCGATCATCCCCCTGAGGGGAAAGCGGCGGGAGAGCGTCTATTCCACCTCCGACAGAGGAAAAAGAGCGCACAGGAGTTCGCACTGGAGTTCCGGACACTAGCGGCGGATGCGGGGTGGAATGAGAGGGCCCTCATCGACCAGTACCGGTGTAGTCTACGAGAGGACGTTCGTCGGGAGCTGGCCTGCAGGGACACCAACCTGTCGTTTGACCAGTTGGTGGACATTTCCATCCGTCTGGATACCCTGCTGGCTACCCGCGGACGTCCCGAGTGGGGGTCGTCCAGTCCACCCTCCAGCACCCCCGAGCCGATTCCCATGGAGCTGGGGGGTGCTGGCGCTAGAGAGAGGAGGAGAGGGAACCCGAGAGGGGCCATCCCCTGCACCACCTGCGGTCGTGGAGGACACACTGCGGCCAGGTGCTGGGGAGGGTCTCCTGGGAGAGGTGACAGCAGGCCACGCACTGGGGAGTCATTTCAGGTGAGTAGGCGCCCCACTCACCCAGAGCTCTCTGTTGGTCACATGAGTATTCCTGTGAGGTTTCCACAGGTGGCACCTCATTCCCAGCATAAGGCGCTAGTAGATTCAGGCGCAGCTGGGAACTTTATTGATCAGGCATTTTGTAGTAGGTTAGGGATTCCCCTTCGGCCGGTAGACGATCCATTTCCTGTCCACGCATTAGACAGCCGGCCGTTGGGGTCGGGCCTGATCAGGGAGGTCACAGCACCACTGACGATGACGACGCAGGGGGGTCATGAGGAGATCATTCAGTTTTATCTGATTGACTCTCCTGCGTACCCCGTGGTGTTGGGCCTTCCCTGGTTAAGCACCCATGATCCTACCATAGCGTGGCAACAGAGGGCTCTTATGGAGTGGTCTGCTCAGTGTGTAGGGAGATGTCTAGGTGTTTCCGTAGGGGCGACCTCGGTAGAGAGTCCGAACCAAGTGCCCGCACTGCGCATTCCCCCCGAGTATGAGGATTTAGCACTCGTGTTTAGCAAATCGAGGGCAACACGGCTACCTCCTCATAGACAGGGGGACTGTGCGATAAATCTCCAAACAGGAGCGGCTCTTCCACGGAGTCATGTGTATCCCCTGTCTCAAGAGGAGACAGCGGCTATGGAGACATACATAGCCGAGTCCTTGGCACAGGGATACATACGGTCCTCTACTTCCCCAGTCTCCTCGAGTTTCTTCTTTGTGAAGAAGAAGGACGGGGGATTGCGCCCGTGTATTGATTATCGTAGTCTCAATCAGATCACAGTTAAATACAGCTACCCACTTCCACTGATTGCGACGATGACGGAATCATTACGCGGAGCGCGGTTCTTCACAAAGTTGGATCTCAGGAGCGCGTACAATCTGGTGCGCATTAGGGAGGGGGATGAATGGAAGACAGCATTTAGCACCACCTCGGGTCATTACGAGTATCTCGTCATGCCATACGGGTTAATGAATGCTCCGTCAGTCTTCCAATCCTTTGTTGACGAGATTTTCCGGGACATGCATGGGCAGGGGGTAGTAGTTTACATTGACGACATCCTAGTGTACTCTGCTTCTAGAGCCGAGCATGTAGCCCAGGTGCGCCGAGTGTTGAGAAGACTGTTGGAGCATGACTTGTATGTCAAGGCAGAGAAATGCCTGTTCTTCCAGGAGTCCGTCTCCTTTTTGGGTTATCGGTTGTCCGCGTCTGGTGTGGAGATAGAGGTAGACCGGGTATCGGCCATGCGTAATTGGCAAACTCCAACCACTGTAAAAGAGGTGCAGCAGTTCTTGGGTTTTGCTAATTACTACCGGAGGTTTATTCGGGGTTTTGGACAGGTTGCAGCTCCCATTACGTCCCTGCTAAAGGGGGGTCCGGTTCGTTTACAGTGGTCGGCTGAGGCGGACAGGGCATTTGTCAAACTTAAGAACCTGTTCACCTCGGCTCCGGTGCTGGCGCATCCGGATCCCTCTTTACCATTCCAGGTTGAGGTAGACGCGTCCGAGACCGGTATTGGGGCAGTCCTGTCACAACGGTCCGGCGCGCCACCTAAACTCCGCCCCTGTGCTTTCTACTCGATGAAGCTCAGCTCGGCGGAGCGCAACTATGATGTTGGGGAAAGGGAGCTGTTAGCCGTAGTCCAAGCCCTAAAGGTGTGGAGGCATTGGCTTGAGGGGGCTCAACACCCTTTCCTCATTCTGACTGATCACCGTAACCTGGAGTACATCCGGGCAGCTAGGAGATTGAACCCTCGTCAGGCTAGGTGGAATATGTTCCTAACCCGTTTTGTTTTTAAGATCACATACATCCCAGGGTCCCAGAATGGTAAGGCAGACGCCCTGTCCCGGCGGTATGACACGGAGGAGAGGTCCAACGAGCCTACTTCCATATTGCCGGAATCTTGTTTGGTGGCTCCGGTAGTATGGGAGGTCGATGCGGAAATCGAGCGGGCACTGCGTACCGACCCTACTCCCCCCGAGTGTCCTGTGGGGCGGACGTACGTTCCGCTCGAGGTCCGTGATAGTCTTATTTATTGGGCTCATACATCACCCTCCTCTGGACATCCAGGTATTGGCCGGACCGTGCACTGTCTTAGCATGAAATACTGGTGGCCAACGTTAGCTAGGGATGTGAGGGTTTATGTCTCCTCCTGCTCGGTGTGTGCCCAGTGTAAGGTGCCTAGACATTTGCCCAGGGGTAAGCTACATCCCCTGCCCGTTCCACAACGACCATGGTCCCACCTATCGGTGGATTTCGTAACTGACCTACCCCCCTCCCAGGGGAATACCACCATATTGGTCGTTGTGGACCTGTGTCTGTTTGGGAGTTGATTACGTGTCTTATAAGTTCCGTGTTGTGATCTAGGGTATTTGTGTGTTGTTATTCTGTTGCCACTGTGTCTATGATACGTGTTTGTTTTCCGTGTCATTTTTTCATGTTTAGTGTTTTACGCGTGTGCGTAATTTTCCCTCGCCACTTCGTGTTTTAGAGGTCGGGGTTTTGTTCTCGTGTTATTGAGACTATTAAAAGTCTTGTTGGACTAAACCTCTGTTTCCTGCGCTTGACTTCTCCACCATATCCACGACGGAATAGTGACATGATGGGTTAATGTGATGTCCTATTGTAGTGGGGTTGATAGGTTAATGTGATGCCCTATTGTAGTGGGGTTGATGGTTGATGGGTTAATGTGATGTCCTGTTGTAGTGGGGTTGATGGGTTAATGTGATGTCCTATTGTAGTGGGGTTGAGGGTTGATGGGTTAATGTGATGTCCTATTGTAGTGGGGTTGATGGGTCAATGTGGTCCTCTGTAGCTCAGCTGGTAGAGCAAGGTGCTTGTAACGCCAAGGTAGTGGGTTCGATCCCCGGGACCACCCATACACAAAAAATAAGAAAATGTATGCACGTGTGACTGTAAGTCGCTTTGGATAAAAGCGTAGGCTAAATGGCATATTTTTTTATTTTTTATTTTTTCAATGTGATGTCCTATTGTAGTGGGGTTGAGGGTTGATGGGTTAATGTGATGTCCTATTGTAGTGGGGTTGATATGTTAATGTGATGTCCTATTGTAGTGGGGTTGATGTGATTTCCTATTGTAGTGGGGTTGATGGGTCAATGTGATGTCCTATTGTAGTGAGGTTGATGGACATTAGGGGTAGCCTGTGTTCAGCTTTTCACTTTTGGACAGCTGACGCAGTACTCACAATTTCATTCCTGAAATGTCCTATTTGTATATATATATACAAACTTTTGACCGGTAGTATATATATATATATATATACTACCGGTCAAATGTTTGGACACACCTGCTCATTCAAGGGTTTTTCTTTATTTTTACTATTTTCTACATTTTAGAATAATAGTGAAAACATCAAAACTATGAAATAACACATATGGAATCATGTAGTAACCAAAAAAGTGTTACACAAATCAAAATATATTTTATATTTGAGATTCTTCAAAGTAGCCACCCTTTGCCATGATGACAGCTTTGCACACTCTTGGCATTCTCTCAACCAGCTTCACCTGGAATGCTTTTCCAACAGTCTTGAAGGAGTTCCCACATATGCTGAGCACTTGTTGGCTGCTTTTCCTTCACTCTGCGGTCCAACTCATCCCAAACCATCTCAATTGGGTTGAGGTCGGGGGATTGTGGAGGCCAGGTCATCTAATGTAGCACTCCATCACTCTCCTTCTTGGTCAAATAGCCCTTACACAGCCTGGAGGTGTGTTGGGTCTTTGTCCTGTTGAAAAACAAATGATAGTCCCACTAAGCACAAACCAGATGGGATGGCGTATCGCTGCAGAATGCTGTGGTAGCCATGCTGGTTAAGTGTGCCTTGAATTCTAAATAAATCACTGACAGTGTCACCAGCAAAGCACCCCCACACCATCACACCACCTCCTCCATGCTTCACAGTGGAAACCACACATGCGGAGATCATCCGTTCACCAACTCTGCGTCTCACAAAGACACGGCGGTTGGAACGAAAAATCTCAAATTTGGACTCATCAGACCAAAGGACAGATTTCCACCGGTCTAATGTCCATTGCTCGTGTTTCTTGGCCCAAGCAAGTCTCTTCTTATTATTTGTGTCCTTTAGTAGTGGTTTCTTTGCAGCAATTCGAACATGAAGGCCTGATTCACGCAGTCTCCTCTGAATAGTTGATGTTGAGATGTGTCTGTTACTTGAAGTTTGTGAAGCATTTATTTGGGCTGTAATTTCTGAGGCTGGTGACTCTAATGAACTGATCCTCTGCAGCAGAAATAACTCTGGGTCTTCCTTTCCTGTGGCGGTTCTCATGAGAGCCAGTTTCATCATTGCTCTTGATGGTTTTTGCGACTGCACTTTAAGAAACTTTCAAAGGCACACCTGTTAATTGAAATGCATTCCAGGTGACTACCTCATGAAGCTGGTTGAGAGAATGCCAAGAAGTGTGCAAAGCTTACATCAAGGCAAAGGGTGGCTACTTTGAAGAATCTCACATATAAAATATATTTTGATTTTTTTAAACACTTTTTTGGTTACTACGTGATTCCAAATGTGTTCTTTCATAGTTTTGATGTCTTCGCTACTATTCTACAATGTAGAAAATAGTAAAAATAAAGAAACACTTTTGACTGGTACTGTATATACAGTGGGGGAAAAAAGTATTTAGTCAGCCACCAATTGTGCAAGTTCTCCCACTTAAAAAGATGAGAGAGGCATGTAATTTTCATCATAGGTACACGTCAACTATGACAGACAAATTGAGAAAAAAAATCCAGAAAATCACATTGTAGGATTTTTTATGAATTTATTTGCAAATTATGGTGGAAAATAAGTATTTGGTCACCTACAAACAAGCAAGATTTCTGGCTCTCACAGACCTGTAACTTCTTCTTTAAGAGGCTTCTCTGTCCTCCACCCGTTACCTGTATTAATGGCACCTGTTTGAACTTGTTATCAGTATAAAAGACACCTGTCCACAACCTCAAACAGTCACACTCCAAACTCCACTATGGCCAAGACCAAAGAGCTGTCAAAGGACACCAGAAACAAAATTATAGACCTGCACCAGGCTGGGAAGACTGAATCTGCAATAGGTAAGCAGCTTGGTTTGAAGAAATCAACTGTGGGAGCAAATATTAGGAAATGGAAGACATACAAGACCACTGATAATCTCCCTCGATCTGGGGCTCCACGCAAGATCTCACCCCGTGGGGTCAAAATGATCACAAGAACGGTGAGCAAAAATCCCAGAACCACACGGGGGGACCTAGTGAATGACCTGCAGAGAGCTGGGACCAAAGTAACAAAGCCTATCATCAGTAACCTGCAAATCCTGCAGTGCCAGACGTGTCCCCCTGCTTAAGCCAGTACATGTCCAGGCTCGTCTGAAGTTTGCTAGAGTGCATTTGGATGATCCAGAAGAGGATTGGGAGAATGTCATATGGTCAGATGAAACCAAAATAGAACTTTTTGGTAAAAACTCAACTCGTCTTGTTTGGAGGACAAAGAATGCTGAGTTGCATCCAAAGAACACCATACCTACTGTGAAGCATGGGGGTGGAAACATCATGCTTTGGGGCTGCAAAGGGACCAGGACGACTGATCCGTGTAAAGGAAAGAATGAATGGGGCCATGTGTCGTGAGATTTTGAGTGAAAACCTCCTTCCATCAGCAAGGGCATTGAAGATGAAACGTGGCTGGGTCTTTCAGCATGACAATGATCCCAAACACCCCGCCCGGGCAACAAAGGAGTTGCTTCAGGAGAAGCATTTCAAGGTCCTGGAGTGGCCTAGCCAGTCTCCAGATCTCAACCCCATAGAAAATCTCTGGAGGGAGTTGAAAGTCCGTGTTGCCCAGCGACAGCCCCAAAACATCACTGCTCTAGAGGAGATCTGCATGGAGGAATGGGCCAAAATACCAGCAACAGTGTGTGAAAACCTTGTGAAGACTTACAGAAAACGTTTGACCTGTGTCATTGCCAACAAAGGGTATATAACAAAGTATTGAGAAACTTTTGTTATTGACCAAATACTTATTTTCCACCATAATTTGCAAATAAATTCATTAAAAATCCTACAATGTGATTTTCTGGATATTTTTTTCTCATTTTGTCTGTCATAGTTGACGTGTACCTATAATGAACAATTACAGGCCTCTCTCATCTTTTTAAGTGGGAGAACTTGCACAATTGGTGGCTGACTAAATACTTTTTTCCCCCACTGTAAACAAAAAAGTTGTTTTGTCTTATGAGAGACCGCAAGTGTTTATATTGGAGAATCCCACATTATTGAACAAAAACAAAGTGATCTGGGTTCAATTGAGTTCAACTCAAGAACTGCCAGTAAATTTAGTCTTGGCCCTGATCCAACCAGTTCCCATCACCATGACTGTCTGGTTGCATCCCAAATGGTACCCTATTCCTTATATAAGTCACTATTTCTAGAAGTAGTCACTATGTAGGGGATAGTGCCATTTTGGACAGAGACTCAGTTTACTTACCTTGACCCTGTTCCTGCCACCCACTCACTCCTCCCTCTCAGTTCAGCAAATAGAGACATCCGTAGGCGTTCACTATCAGTTCATTGGTAAACACCACCATGAGCAATGGCGATTTTAGCATGTAAATCTTGGTGGTCCAAAAAAAAACAACGAATGGATGCATGCATGCCAGCAAAGCCACACCACAACACTAAACAATACATTAATTGCACTATAATGGTGACAACCGGTGCCCACAAACTGTTAGGGCCTACATAAAGCTGTCCCAACACCTTACCACTGCTACACCTGGCTATCAGCGGAGCCTTGTCTGGCATCGAAACAGTTCATTTAGCCTCATTTACCGCCTCTTAAAAAAACATAGCTGATATGGCTGACTTGCTTAAACAAATGTGGTTTCTACTGACAATTGAGATGTACAAACTATGGCATAAGGCAGGGGGGGGGGGGGGGGGGGGGGGGAGTAGTACGGCCCACGGGCCAGATACATTTGTAATGTATAAAATATTATTATATTTGAGTTATGATTTTTGGCCTAAAATTACTAATTCCAAGATATACAAACAATCTCCAATAGATGGCGCTGTAGCCCGGCAGCACGCTCTGTATTTGGGCCTACAGTCAGATTCAGAATGCGCTCAGTCATCATAGCCACCATCTCTTGACGACTTTTGATGTGAAAAAGGAGTGCTGCGAAAATGAGAAAAGTGGACTCTGAATGATGGGAACAACCAGTGGCTCTGACTTATATGACAGGGTGTCTTCCTGCTTGGAATAAATGAATCTACTGTGGAGCAAACTGATAAACGTCACAACAGATGGATCACCAAATCCAACCGGTAAAAACATTGGCCTACTAAAAAGATTACAAAACAAATTAAAATAAGAAAGCCCTAACTCTGAGGAATTGATATTTCTTTACTGTATCATTCATCAGGAAGCCCTGTATAAAAGTGTGTTAAAGCTGGAAAATGTTGTCAAAGTGGTTGTAAAACTTGTCAACTTTGTAAGGGCAAGGGGGCTTACCCATCGTCAGTTCATTCAGCTGCTCAATGACACAGAGGCAGAGCACCAGGACTTGATGTACCACTCAAATGTGCGCTGGCTAAGCCTGGGAAAAGTATTTCGCCGTGTGTGGGAACTGAGAGGGGAGATAGGTATGTTCCTTGATACGGTTGGTAAAGCTGACGACTTCTCTGAGTTGAAAGACACAGACTGGCTGGGTGACTTTGCTTCCGGTGTGGACATATTGGGGCATCTGAACAATCTAAATGTGAAACTGCAGGGAAATTGTGTTTTTGTGCATGAACTGTATTCCAACGTGAAAGCATTCAAGGCCAAACTTATGTTGTTCTCCAGACAAAATGAGCAGCTGGTCTCTCAGTCATTTTCTAAAACTGGTCGCTCTGAACGCGCCCACATCGCAGTGCCGCACTGAGACATACAGTAGCACTTTGATCCACCTGCATGCTGAGTTTTCCCGCCGCTTCTCAGACTTCACCAAGATTGAGACTGAGCTGGAGCTTGTATCATGCCCCCTGTCTTTCGACAGGGAGAAAGCACCACCAGACACACAATTGGAGCTCAATGACATCCAATGTCCACCACAGTCGCCCCACACTCTTTCATCAGAGATTACTCTCCTTATTCTCTGTCTTCCTCCTCCTCCTCCACCTCCTCCTCCTCCTCCTCCTGCTCCTCCTCCTCCTCTCCTCCTGTGACAGTGCTTTGAAGGAGCAGTACAAAACAGCAACAACAGACCAGTTCTATGGCTCACTGAATGAAACAAAGTTTCCAAGCATTACAAAGCACGACCAAAGGATGCTTGTTTAATTCGGGTCCATATATGTGTGTGAACAAACGTTCTCAGTCATGAATTACAACAAATCCCGTCACAGGTCAAATTTAACAATTGGCCACTTGTCAGCTGTTCTGAGAATCTCTACATCAAGATGGCGTAGCAGTACGGTCGCTTTTATTTTTCGTCCTGTGTAAATATCCCGTTTCTTGTTTTTTTTTTTGTCTATATTTCTCAATTTTTTACTTTCATTCTTTAACTAAATATACTCTCCTGCAACCTCGACCCAGCGTGCTATCGACCCATAGCTTATTGGACTTTCTGCCGGAATCACTGGACCCTAGCGCCGGATCATCACAACCAGCTAGCTAGCTGCAACTAAATGGCTACCTGTTATTAGTCACTGTTAGCGTCTTCATCATCATTGTCCGTGGCCTACACTATCCACCAGCCAGCTCTAGCTAGCCTGGACAATTCGTCGGCCAGTCTGCACAGCGTGCTATCGACCCAGCGTGCTATCGACCCATAGCTTATTGGACTTTCTGCCGGAATCACTGGACCCTAGCGCCGGATCATCACAACCAGCTAGCTAGCTGCAACCTGTTGCTGGCTGATACCATTGCCATATAGCAAGCACCAGTTAGCCTTGAGCTAGCCTGCTAGCTCCCTGCTAGCTGTGCTGAAGCACCAATTTGAACTGCTCTCGGACTCACATATTGCTGTTCACTGGACCTTATGATCACTCAGCTGCACAGCTGATGCCTGCTGGACTGTTCCTTTACACGGTACTCTGTCCTGTTTTTTTCTGTTTAGTCTTAGCCCAAACGTTATCGCTATTTCCAGTTGTGTCTTAGCTCTCTCTAATAACACGTGACTGCTTTATGCCTCTCTCCCATGTCAATTATGCCTTGCCTATTGCTGTTTGGGTTAGTTCTTATTATACAATTTCAATGTAGAACCCCTAGTCCCTCTCAAACTGTCTCATATAGTTCCTTTGTTCCCCCCCCCATACACGCCGAGACCAGCTCAATCGATGCCTCCAATGATGCTATCTCTTTCATTGTTACCCAACACTTAGGATTACCTGAACTGTACTCATATCCTTCCATATCCTTTTCTGTACATAATGCCCTGAATCTTTTCTACAACGCCCGGAGAACTGCCCCCTTTATTCTATGTACCCAACGCACTAGAAGACCAGTTCTTAAAGCCTTTAGTCGTATCCTTATTCTACTCCTCCTCTGTTCCTCTGGTGATGTAGAGGCTAACCCAGGCCCTGCAGCCCCCAGTATCACTCCTACTCCCCAGGAGCTATCATTTATTGACTTCTGTAACCGTAAAAGTCTTGGTTTTCTGCACATAAATATCAGAAGCCTCCTTCCTAAGTTTGAGTTATTCACTGCGTTAGCACACTCCGCCAACCCTGATGTTCTAGCAGTGTCTGAATCCTGGCTTAGGAAGGCCACCAAAAATTCTGAAATTTCCATCCCCAACTATAACATTTTCCGTGTAGATAGAACTGCCAAAGGGGGTGGAGTTGCAATCTACTGTAGAGATAGCCTGCAGAGCTCCATCATACTATCCAGGTCTGTGCCCAAACAGTTTGAGCTTTTAGTTCTAAAAATCCACCTTTCCAGAAATAAATCTCTCACTGTTGCCGCTTGCTACAGACCCCCCTCAGCCCCCAGCTGTGCCCTGGACACCATATGTGAACTGATTGCCCCCCATCTATCCTCAGAGTTCGTACTGCTTGGTGACCTAAATTGGGATATGCTTAATACCCCAGCCATCCTACAATCCAAGCTAGATGCCCTCAACCTCACGCAAATTATCAACGAACCTACCAGGTACAACCCTAAATCCGTAAACATGGGTACCCTCATAGATATCATCCTGACTAACTTACCCTCTAAATACACCTCCGCTGTCTTCAACCAGGATCTCAGCGATCACTGCCTTATTGCCTGCGTCCGTAACGGGTCCGCGGTCAAACGACCACCCCTCATCACTGTCAAACGCTCCCAAAAACACTTCAGCGAGCAGGCCTTCCTAATTGACCTGGCCCAGGTATCCTGGATGGATATAGATCTCATTCCGTCAGTAGAGGATGCCTGGTTGTTCTATAAAAATAATTTCCTCTCAATCTTAAATAGACATGCCCCATTCAAAAAATACAGAACTAAGAACAGATATAGCCCCTGGTTCTCCTCAGACTTGACTGCCCTTGACCAGCACAAAAACATCCTGTGGCGTACTGCATTAGCATCAAATAGCCCCCGTGATATGCAACTTTTCAGGGAAGTTAGGAACCAATATACACAAGCAGTTAGGAAAGCAAAGGCTAACTTTTTCAAACAGAAATTTGCATCCTGTAGCACTAACTCCAAAAAGTTTTGGGACACTGTAAAGTCCATGGAAAATAAGAGCACTTCCTCCCAGCTGCCCACTGCACTGAGGCTAGGAAACACTATCACCACCGATAAATCTACAATAATCGAGAATTTCAACAAGCATTTTGCTACGGCTGGCCATGCTTTCCACCTGGCTACCACTACCCCGGCCACCAGCTCTGCACCCTCCGCTGCAACTTGCCCATGCCCCCCCCGCTTCTCCTTCACACAAATCCAGACAGCTGATGTTCTAAAAGAGCTGCAAAATCTGGACCCCTACAAATCATCTGGACTAGACAATCTGGACCCTTTCTTTCTAAAACTAGCCGCCGAAATTGTCGCAACCCCTATTACTAGCCTGTTCAACCTCTCTTTCGTAACGTCTGAGATCCCCAGAGATTGGAAAGCTGCCGCGGTCATCCCCCTCTTCAAAGGGGGTGACACTCTAGATCCAAACTGTTACAGACCCATATCCATCCTGCCCTGCCTTTCAAAAGTTTTTGAAAGCCAAGTCAACAAACAGATCACCAACCATTTCGAATCCCACCGTACCTTCTCCGCTATGCAATCCGGTTTCCGAGCTGGTCATGGGTGCACTTCAGCCACGCTCAAGGTCCTAAATGATATTATAACCGCGATCGATAATAGACAGTACTGTGCAGCCGTTTTCATTGACCTGGCCAAGGCTTTCGACTCTGTCAACCACCGCATTCTTATTGGCAGACTAAATAGCCTTGGTTTCTCTAATGACTGCCTCGCCTGGTTCACCAACTACTTCTCAGATAGAGTTCAATGTGTCAAATCGGAGGGCCTGTTGTCTGGACCTATGGCAGTCTCTGTGGGGGTGCCACAGGGTTCAATTCTTGGGCCAACTCTTTTCTCTGTGTATATCAATGACATCGCTCTTGCTGCTGGTGACTCTCAGATCCACCTCTACGCAGACGACACCATTTTGTATACATCTGGCCCTTCATTGGACACTGTGTTAACAAACCTCCAAACGAGCTTCAATTCCATACAACACTCCTTCAGTAGCCTCCAACTGCTCTTAAACACTAGTAAAACAAAATGCATGCTCTTCAACCAAACGCTGCTTGCACCCGCCCACCCGACTAGAATCACTACTCTAGACGGGTCTGACCTAGAGTACGTGGACAACTACAAATATCTAGGTGTCTGGTTAGACTGTAAACTCTCCTTCCAGACTCACATTAAGAATCTCCAATCCAAAGTTAAATCTAGAATCGGTTTCCTATTTCGCAACAAAGCCTCCTTCACTCATGCTGCCAAACATGCCCTTGTAAAACTGACTATCCTACCGATCCTTGACTTCGGCGATGTCATTTACAAAATAGCCTCCAACACTCTACTCAGCAAATTGGATGTTGTCTATCACAGTGCCATCCGTTTTGTCTCCAAAGCCCCATATAATACCCACCACTGTGACCTGTACGCTCTTGTTGGCTGGTCCTCACTACATATTCGTCGCCAAACCCACTGGCTCCAGGCCATCTATAAATCACTGCTAGGCAAATCCCCGCCTTATCTTAGCTCATTGGTCACCATAGCAACACCCACCCGTAGTCTGCGCTCCAGCGGGTATATCTCACTGGTCATCCCCAAAGCCAACACCTCCTTTGGCCGCAATTCCTTCCAGTTCTCTGCTGCCAATGACTGGAACAAATTGCAAAAATCTCTGAAGCTGGAGACGCTTATCTCCCTCACTAACTTTAAGCATCAGTTGTCAGAGCACCTTACCGATCACTGCACCTGTACACAGCCCATCTGAAATTAGCCCGCCCAACTACCTCATCCCTATATTGTTATTTATTTTGCTCATCTGTATCCCAGTATCTCTATTTGCACATCATCTCTTGCACATCATTCCAGTGTTAATACTAAATTGTAATTATTTTGCACTATAGCCTATTTTATTGCCTTACCTCCATAACTTGCTAAATTTGCACACTGTATATTAATTGTATTTCTGTTGTATTTTTTTTTTGATTTTTGTTTTGTTTTACCCCATATGTAACTCTGTGTTGTTGTTTTTATCGCACTGCTATGCTTTATCTTGGCCAGGTCGCAGTTGTAAATGAGAACTTGTTCTCAACTGGTTTACCTGGTTAAATAAAGGTGAAATAAAATAAAAAATAAAAATCAAAGATGACACCAGACGTTGATGCTCTTGCCAAGAGAGGTGACCAGACCCATTGTTCACTTTAAGACTCGAATAACCGTGACTGGGGAAGGCAAGGATTATGCTTTTTCATGGTGATGGTTATGCAGTGAGAATTATCCCGCAATGCACTTGGATACAGGTAATAACTACTCAGTCAGATTTGGGCTGAGGTGATTGGATAACTGTAAATATGGCTCACAATGGAGATTAGAATTGTTCTTTAATATGCTTTCAAAAACAGACTGTTCCAAATAAAATGGATGCTCTTACCATATGTTTCAATCAAATTTACATTTTGCATGTCTCCAGTCATATAATGTATATATATATATATATATATATATATATATATATATATATATATATATATATATATATATATATATATTAAAGTTTGCATATTGTGACTAAGTTTGATTGTACTTTACAAGGGTAGAGATGCAGGATCTGTGTGTGTGTGTTTGACTGTGTCTGTGATGTTATAAATTATATCAATTTTGTGAGAAATGTCTGAAAAATGTGTTCACAAAAAACAAGGGTAGAGATGGTACAAGGGTAGAATTGTTCTGCGAGCATATGAACACCTACAGTACACTAGTAGCTGTGTGTCAATGTGAAAATGAATAAAGGCTTCACATGTTTTGTCACGCATATAGTATGTGGCCCTTCACTTGGTTTCAAAAACTCAACGTGGCCCTTGAGCCAAAAGGTTTGCCCACCCCTGGCATACGAGCGGATAAGAGGCAATCTGTCATTTCGATTAAGACATTAATGAGCAAGCCAGGACAGACGTAGTCAATGTAACTATTTTGTTCAGCACTTTTGAAATGTACAGCGACATAATTCAGAACATGGGCCGTTCTTATAGTGTTCTCCCTGTACACCAAGTCAGAACCGTGGGATAAATAAAGGGGGCATATAAGCAGACATTGAAAGCTTTTACAATAGTAGATGATTACATTTCTCTAAAACAGGCTATAGGCTACATGTGCACCACCGAGTCAGAACAGTAGGTGAAATTAAGAGGTGAAAATAGACCAAATTATTAGGGTGAGGCACATGGGCTACTAACAGCTTACTACACAACATACACTTAGTATTACTTTCTTAGCTACAGTATACATATCTCCCTGGCATATTACATCATTTATGCAGCAGCATATAATAAATTTTTGGACTCACCTTGTTGTGATGTGCTCACTTGAACAGGAAGGTGGCACGACGATCCTTCGTAGGCAAATTTCGTCATCAAAGAATGAGAAAGAGGCCGGACATACAATTCCGAGTTGGATGACCGTTCAAAACGTATTTTCCCAGTCGGAGCTCGTTTATACCCGACTTACCAGATGCAAAGCTTGCAGTTAGCCGCTGTCACCGATTCCTTCCAAACCACTCATTGTTGAATTTGCGATTTCCAACTTGTTGTGTAATGTTTATGTCCAATGGCCGATGAGCACCGATACGTTTTATCTATAATTTCTCTTCATTATTTCTCTTCATATGACAAGGATTAGCCTGTAGATTGTCGACTTGATTCATGATGATGACTGCTAGCTAAGATTTTGAAAGTATGATGTTGACATGATCAGTCCAATCAAAGCTACTGTACATATAATGTGATTTGACATAATTTTATCTGTGCCCAATGACCTTGAGCCTTCTTGGAAGGGCACTTTACATTTAAGTCATTTAGCAGACGCTCTTATCCAGAGCGACTTACAGTTAGCGCATACATTTTCATACTGCCCCCCCGTGGGAAACGGTCCTCTGTAGCTCAGCTGGTAGAGCACGGCGCTTGTAATGCTAAGGTAGTGGGTTCGATTCCCGGGACCACCCATGCACACAAAAACAAAAAAACTAATGAATGCACACATGAATGTAAGTCGCTTTGGATAAAAGTGTCTGCTAAATGGCTTATTATTATTATTATTATATACCAACTGAGCTACAGGGGACTTCTAATGTAACTCTATTGCAGGACCCCAAGGGCTAGAATGTTCGATGTCTACCCTTACTAAGGACTTAGACTTGGCGGTGACGTAGTGTCCTCATGAGTGACAGAACACTGAGCCAATCACGGCGAACGCTCCTATTTTCTGCTGGCTTGCCCCACCACCACAGAAACACCTGCATTTTGGAGCTGCCTTACTCAAGAAAACAAAAAAGAGACCATGTTTGTATGCGGCTTTATTAACTCAATTATATATTTTTTTACATTGTTTGCAAACTGATATGTGACACGTATTAATGCCAAAATAACAGTCAAAACAGGCAAGCCCCCCCCCCCCCCCCCCCAAAAAAAATTTTATTTATTTTTTTGCTAAAAATGTGGTGGTCAAAACAGGCTCTGCCCCACGTGCCCTGAATGACGGGTCGCCACTGATTATTTTGTGTTTATCGTTGTACACAGAGGATATTTCTGCAGAATTCTGCATGCAGAGTCTCAATTTGGTGTTTGTTCCATTTTGTGAATTTCTGGTTGGTGAGCGGACCCCAGACCTCACAACCATAAAGGGCAATGGGTTCTATAACTGATTCAAGTATTTTTTAGCCAGATCCTAATTGGGATGTCAAATTTCATGTTCCTTTTGATGGCATAGAAGGCCCTTCTTGCCTTGTCTCTCAGATCGTTCACAGCTTTGTGGAAGTTACCTGTGGCGCTGATGTTTAGGCCGAGGCATGGTTTGATTTTTGTGTGCTCTAGGGCAACGGTGTCTAGATGGAATTTGTATTTGTGGTCCTGGCAACTGGACCTTTTTGGAACACAATTATTTTTGTCTTACTGAGATTTACTGTCAGGGCCAGGGTCTGACAGAATCTGTGCAGAAGATCTAGGTGCTGCTGTAGGCCCTCCTTGTTTGGGGACAGAAGCACCAGATCATCAGCAAACAGTAGACATTTGACTTCAGATTCTAGTAGGGTGAGGCCGGGTGCTGCAGACTGTTCTCTCTGTCTGTCTCTCTCTCTCTCTCTCACACACCCAGATGAGGGGCTAATAATAAAACATGCTAATTCAAACAGCACATCTACAAACTAACAGAAAAGAGAAGACATCAATTTAGTTATTTAGCCTCCACATAGACTATGCTCTATTGTTGTACTTGTATGTGTGTGTGTATTGGGCACTTGATGGGCAGGTGTGCCGGGATCTTAAATGCATAGCCATCTACTCCATGTATGGTTAGGGTCCAGCAGTCACCCACCAACCCTGGAGAGATACAGGGTTTGCAGGATTTTGTTCCAGACCACCACTGAAACGCCTGAAGTAAAATAGGCTAATCATAAAGGATTTGATGATATATTGATTGATTGATATTTGTTGAAGTGGTACTGGGATGGGGAACAGTTTGCATACCTGGCCTGTGTCCCAATAATCACTCCTTTCTCCCAAAGTGTGCACTTGTTCACTTCCCTCCATGGACAGGATTGACAGGAATTGATTAGTATGGAAACTCATTCTATAACCTATGCCTACACCAATCCAATGCCTTTACACTTTATGGGGAGTAGTGAACGAGTGCACACTTCAGGAAGCAGGAAATACTTTTGGGACGTACCCCTGGCCCAGGCCCGAGGCTCTCCAAATTGACCACTTGGCAAAGGTAGCCTATAAATTCCATGGTGCTCTATTCTGGAATATTAACTGGCGTTTGTCGCCCCCTTGTGGAAAGGACCTCTTATTGATCTCCCTCTCTCTATATAGATCTGTGCAGTTTGTACCTTGCAGCACACTATACCAATATTCAAGCGTAAACGCCTACATTACCGTTCTCCTAGCAGCAGGATAATATGCTGGCAGCACCAGAGCAGATTATTTTCTTCTAAATAAGAGTCCCCATGCAAAGACAAGCTCAACTTTAAGAATATCGATTATTTTAGCACTGTAGTGCAGTACAACTGTTTTTTTCACAGCATTGCAACCACATTGGAAAAAATTAATTGATAATTTGATGTATTTTAATATTGTATTATTTATAACAGCATTTATTTTGAACGTTTACAAACTAAATACTGGTATATGTTGAAAGCTATTGTGTAGGCCAGTGGTGTGGCGGTGCATGGAGAAGAGGGTATACTCTAATTTAGCAAAACATTTTCCAGATGTCCCGCCCAGCGAAGGAAAGGCACCCTGTGTGAAAAATTCTATATGAAACAGTGATATCCACTCTGAATGACCTAAAGTGATACATCCTATATTGGTGTTTCACAGTCAGGCCAACCCAAGCTGTTCAGTAGGATAATACTGTAGTAGTCTTAGTTTTCACAGGAAATTAACAGGTTTCAGATTTTCACCAAAGTCACACTTTTTCAATCAGAAAAACAACACAATTGTATGTTCTACGTCCATAAAAAATTATTAACCCATATCAGGAGACCACTTTTGAGGTCTGGGGAAAATCTAAGAAATGTTTATTTCTGAGAGTAGTTACCGTTTAATTCAAGTGTGCAGGCAGCTAGCACTATTGTTTGATTAGCAGTGTTTCTGTAGCACATGAGATGGAGTTTGCAAAATAAATGGCCACTGGTTTGAGGCAAATAATCGTGATATCATTCCGACAGGTAGGCATAGGCTACTTTGTAGCTAGTTAACATTAAATAAGAGAAGGTTTTTGGGATAGCCTTTCCATCTACCAGAAGACGGTTAGAACTATCATTAGCATATTTTCCCTGTTCCTTAATTGTTTGAAACCTGGACGTTTTATTTCATACTGGATTATGAGGCATGTCTTACCTTGCTTCAAAGTAGCCTATTGCCAAAATCCCACCATTTGAAACGTAGAGGTAATTATTTTTATAAAGACTTCCTCATTATGCGTTCTCCTGTTCTATTGGTTTTTCTTCAAACGTTCTTTCATTGTCTATCAGCCAAAGGCATTATCCTAAATAATCATATTAGTAATACAGGATAGTCGTTGCATCTTTAAATCCATCCTCTTTCTAACTGATATTTCCATCTCTGTCCATGAAACCGCTTGCATGTGCCGTGCCCAGTTTAGAAAGGTGTTTTCCCGCAAATTGCATTTTGGAACATTCACGAGAAGGCCTACTGCCACGTGTACATGGCTTCGCCTAAAATGTGAACAAATAATAGTTGATCAACATTTTAAGCTAAACATTCCGATTTGTTCCATCAGTCTATTAATTGATATGGCGATTACCTCCCCAACACTACTTTGATATGTATCAGTGGCGATTAAGAAGTGAATATACGCAATGCCCACTGAAAAACAAGTGGGTATCTGGCGTACACCTGAGTATACCTTCCACTACACCACCGGTGTAGGCTACTTATAAAGAAATATACTTTTAATAAAATACAAATATATGTTATTGGAATTACTCAATAGTCTGCAAAATTTAAATGGGTATATTGTGCTGGGCAACAGGTTTAATAAAGAGTACTTGTGATTCCTTACTCCATCCACTCCATTCACTGCAATGCAATACACAGCGGTATATGGCATACTTTTTGGCATGTAGATGAACTGACTGGAGGAAACAGCACCTACAGGTAGCAGAGGAACAGTGTTAGGATGAACTGAGTGGAGGAAACAGCACCTACAGGTAGCAGAGGAACAGTGTTAGGATGAACTGACTGGAGGAAACAGCACCTACAGGTAGCAGAGGAACAGTGTTAGGATGAACTGACTGGAGGAAACAGCACCTACAGGTAGCAGAGGAACAGTGTTAGGATGAACTGACTGGAGGAAACAGCACCTACAGGTAGCAGAGGAACAGTGTTAGGATGAACTGACTGGAGGAAACAGCACCTACAGGTAGCAGAGGAACAGTGTTAGGATGAACTGACTGGAGGAAACAGCACCTACAGGTTGCAGAGGAACAGTGTTAGAAAGAACCAGAATCTTGTTTGGATATTATTAACTTTCTACAGTCTCATATTGTGGGTACCCTCTCAGGAAGACCACATGAAACCTACGTGGACAACATCTGCCAAGACACTGGTCTCAGAACAGAGCGCTATGGCAACAACACAGAGCTATGGCAACAACACAGAGCTATGGCAACAACACAGAGCTATGGCAACAACAGAGCGCTATGGCAACAACAGAGAGCTATGGCAACAACACAGAGCTATGGCAACAACACAGAGCTATGGCAACAACAGAGAGCTATGGCAACAACAGAGCGATATGGCAACAACAAAGAACTATGGCAACAACACAGAGCTATGGCAACAACACAGAGCTATGGCAACAACACAGAGCTATGGCAACAACACAGAGCTATGGCAACAACACAGAGCTATGGCATCAACACAGAGCTATGGCAACAACACAGAGCTATGGCAACAACAGAGCGCTATGGCAACAACAGAGAGCCATGACATGCCATTCTCCTTCATAGGCAAAGATAGCATGCAAAGAAACAGCACGTACACACTACACTCTTAGTAAAAAAGGTGCTATCTAGAACCTCAAAGGGTTCTTCGGCTGTAGGAGAACCTTTTGAATAACCCTTTTTGGTTCCAAGTAGAACCCTTTTGGATTCAAGATTGAACTGTTTCCACAGAGGGTTCTAATTGGAACCCAAAAGGGTTCTAACTGGAACCAAAAAGGGTTCTCGTTTGGGGACAGCCGAAGAACCCTTTTGGAACCCTTTTTTCTAAGAGTGTAGGTTAATAAATGTAGACAACTATAAAACCACATCAAACGATGAGCTATCATGCAGCTATGAGGCCCAGTAAAACAAATGTGCAGGCTACTTACATAAGAGTGTGGTGAGAGCAACACACAGCCTGTCAATTTTTTCAACATTTAAGTCATTTAGCAGATGCTCTTATCCAGAGCGACTTACAGTCATTGAGTGCATACATTTTTATTTTTATTTTTTTCATACTGGCCCCCTGTGGGAATCGAACCCACCACCCTGGCTCTCCCGAGTGGCACAGTGGTCTAAGGCACTGTATTGCAGTGCTAGCTGTGCCACTAGAGATCCTGGTTTGAATCCAGGCTCTGTTGTAGCCGGCCACAACCGGGAGACCCTTGGGGCGGCGCACAATTGGCCCAGCATCGTCCGGGGTAGGGGAGTGAATGGCTGGCAGGGATATAGCTCAGTTGGTAGAGCATGGTGTTTGCAACGCCAGGGTCGTGGGTTCGACTCCCATGGGGGGCCAGTATGAAAAATACAAAATAATGTATGCACTCACTAACTGTAAGTTGCTCTGGATAAGAGCGTCTGCTAAACGACGTAAATGTGCTACATCCCTGCCAGCCATTCCCTCCCCTACCCTGGGCCAATTGGGCGCCACCCCGTGGGTCTCCCGGTCGTGTCCGGCTACGACAGAGCCTGGATTTGAACCAGGATCTCTAGTGGCACAGCTAGCACTGCGATGCAGAGCCTTAGACCACTGCGCCTCTCGGGAGGACCCCATCTTGTGGTCTGATGTTGACCGTCAGAGAGTTGCTGGGTCTTTGAGTAACATGTTCTTTGCTGCGTATTTCCGTGTTCATGACTAGATGTACTTTACCATGAAAGGACATACGTGCAGCGATTGGTTCGATAGAGTGGAAAGTTTTCAGCTTGTGGTCCTTTTCTCAGAAACCCATGTTGTGACATGAAGAGGAGGGTCTAGCATCGAGGTAATTAGGTTTCACACCAACATGACGTCACTGGAAAATATTCAGCTTCTTTGAGGTGGTCAATGTAAATAGCAACACCTGGTCAAGTCAACCTGTTGCAACATCATTAAACACAACATGAAGAACCAAACACTCATTCTGGTGTCACTTTTGACCCTTTAAGGAAAATACTCTTGAGACAGAGGCCTATCTTGAGACAGAGACCTATATTGAGACAGATACCTAAGGTAGGCCTCTCATGCTAGTTAGCTATGGTGTCATAGTTAGGCATCGTGGGCTGTTGTGGGTAGTTACTGTAGGTTGGCATTGTCTTCGGTGTAGCACGAAGCTAGCTATCTAGCCGTTTTTCGAACAGAGTCAACACAGTAGCCATTGTGTGCTGTACTGTGGCAGCTAAATACAATATATTTGTGCTAAGCTAGCCAACGTTTAATTATTGCTGCGTTATGAAAGGAACTAGACACGGACACGAATTATCTGCTTAGTGTGTTAACACACTATTGGTGGTTTGTTGTGACCAAGTGTTGGTGCTAAACTGTGTGTTATTGGATGCTAGCATGCTAGTTAGCTATGGTGTCATAGTTAGCTAGCTGAATAAAGTGGGTTGAGTCTACTCCTTTAAACATTGAACCGCTGTGGTTCACAACAATTCTGATTTCTAAAGGTGGAAGTTGGGAGAGTTTTTGTTCGGGTGGTTCAGTGAAACAATTATAGTTTCTGAGGTGGAAGTTTTGGTGAGGGAGGCCCTGCTCTCTCCAATTCCAGATGTTTAGTTCATTTCATTCCGATCTCCTCTGCATTATTGTAGCCATTTGCTACAGCCTGTCAACTATGCCTCTGCCTATCCCTGTTCTCTCCTCTCTGCACAGGCTACACAAACGCCTCACACCGCGTGGCTGCTGCCTCTCTAACCTGGTGGTCCCTGCACGCACCCCACACCTGGAGTTCCAGGTCTCAGGCAGCCTCTGGAACTGCCGTTCTGCTGCCAACAAAGCTGACTTCATCCCAGCCTATGCTAACCTCCAGTCCCTCGACTTCCTGGCGCTGACGGAAACATGGATTACCACTGAAAACACTGCTACTCCTACTGCTCTCTCCTCGTCTGACCATGTGTTCTCGCATACCCCGAGAGCATCTGGTCAGAGGGGTGGTGGCACAGGAATCCTCATCTCTCCCAAGTGGACATTCTCAATTTTTCCCCTAACCCACCTGTCTATCTCCTCATTTGAATTCCATGCTGTCACAGTCACTAGCCCATTTAAGCTTAATATCCTTGTCATCTATCGCCCTCCAGGTTCCCTTGGAGAGTTCATCAATGAGCTTGACGCCTTGATAAGTTCCTTTCCTGAGGATGGCTCACCCCTCACAGTTTTGGGGGCTTTCAACCTACATTTGACTCATTTCTCCACATTTGACTCATTTCTCTCTGCCTCCTTCTTTCCACTCCTCTCCTCTTTTGACCTCACCCTCTCACCGTCCCCCCCTACTCACAAGGCAGGCAATACGCTTGACCTCATCTTTACTAGATGCTGCTCTTCTACTAATCTCACTGCAACTCCCCTCCATGTCTCCGACCACTACTTTGTTTCCTTTTCTCTCTCGCTCTCCTCCAACACTACTCACTCTGCCCCTACACAGATAGTAATGCGCCGCCGCAACCTTCGCTCTCTCTCTCCCACTACTCTCTCCTCTTCCATCCTATCATCTCTTCCCTCTGCTCAATCCTTCTCCCTCCAATCTCCTGATTCTGCCTCCTCAACCCTCCTCTCCTCCCTTTCTGCATCCTTTGACTCTCTGTGTCCCCTATCCTCCCGGCCGGCTCGGTCCTCCCCTCCAGCTCCGTGGCTTGATGACTCATTGCGAGCTCACAGAACAGAGCTCCGGGCAGCGGAGCGGAGCGGAAATGGAAGAAAACTAAACTCCCTGCCGACCTGGCATCTTTTCACTCCCTCCTCTCTACATTTTCTTCATCTGTTTCTGCTGCTAAGGCCACTTTCTACCACTCTAAATTCCAAGCATCTGCCTCTAACCCTAGGAAGCTCTTTGCCACATTTTTGCCACTTTGCCACCCCCCTCCTCCTCTCTCTCTGTGGATGACTTCGTCAACCACTTTGAAAAGAAGGTTGACGACATCCGATCCTCGTTTGTTACGTCTAATGACACTGCTGGTCCTACTCACACTGCCCTACCCTATGCTTTGACTTCTTTCTCCCCTCTCTCTCCAGATAAAATCCTGCGACTTGTGACTGCAGGCCGCCCAACAACCTGCCCGCTTGACCCCATCCCCTCCTCTCTTCTCCAGACCATCTCCGGTGACCTTCTCCCCTACCTCACCTCGCTGATCAACTCATCCTTGACCGCTGGCCATGTCCCTTCCGTCTTCAAGAGAGCGAGAGTTGCTCCCCTTCTCAAAAAACCAACACTCGATCCCACTGATGTCAACAACTACAGACCAGTATCCCTTCTTTCTTTTCTTTCCAAAACTATTGAGCGTGCCGTCTTTAGCCAACTCTCTTGCTATCTCTCTCAGAATGACCTTCTTGATCCAAACCAGTCAGGTTTCAGGACTGGTCATTCAACTGAGACTGCTCTTCTCTGTGTCACGGAGGCTCTCCGCACTGCTAAAGCTAACTCTCTCTCCTCTGCTCTTGTCCTTCTAGACCTGTCTGCTGCCTTTGATACTGTGAACCATCAGATCCTCCTCTCCACCCTCTCCGAGCTGGGCATCTCCGGCGCGGCTCACTCCTGGATTGCGTCCTACCTGACCGGTCGCTCCTACCAAGTGGCGTGGCGAGAAGCTGTCTCCGCACCACGTGCTCTCACCACTGGTGTCCCCCAGGGCTCAGTTCTAGGCCCTCTCCTTTTCTCCCTATACACCAAGTCACTTGGCTCTGTCATATCCTCACATGGCCTCTCCTATCATTGCTACGCTGACGATACACAACTAATCTTCTCCTTTCCCCCTTCTGATAACCAGGTGGCGAATCGCATCTCTGCATGTCTGGCAGACATATCAGTATGGATGACGGATCACCACCTCAAGCTGAACCCTGGCAAGACGGAGCTGCTCTTCCTCCCGGGGAAGGACTGCCCGTTCCATGATCTCGCCATCACGGTTGACAACTCCGTTGTGTCCTCCTCCCAGAGTGCGAAGAGCCTTGGCGTGACCCTGGACAACACCCTGTCGTTCTCCGCTAACATCAAGGCGGTGACCCGCTCCTGCAGGTTCATGCTCTACAACATTCGGAGAGTACGACCCTGCCTTACACAGGAAGCGGCACAGGTCCTAATCCAGGCACTTGTCATCTCCCGTCTGGATTACTGCAACTCGCTGTTGGCTGGCCTCCCTGCCTGTGCCATTAAACCCCTACAACTCATCCAGAACGCCGCAGCCCGTCTGGTGTTCAACCTTCCCAAGTTCTCTCACGTCACCCCCCTCCTCCGCACACTCCACTGGCTTCCAGTTGAAGCTCGCATCCGTTACAAGACCATGGTGCTTGCCTATGGAGCAGTGAGGGGAACGGCACCTCTGTACCTTCGGGCTCTGATCAGTCCCTACACCCAAACGAGGGCATTGCGTTCATCCACCTCTGGCCTGCTGGCTCACCTTCCTCTGCGGAAGCATAGTTCCCGCTCAGCCCAGTCAAAACTGTTCGCTGCTCTGGCACCCCAATGGTGGAACAAGCTCCCTCACGACGCCAGGACAGCGGAGTCACTCACCACCTTCCGGAGACATTTGAAACCCCACCTCTTTAAGGAATACCTCTTTAAGGAATACCCCCCCCCCCCCCAAAATTGTAAAGTGGTTATCCCACTGGCTATAGGGTGAATGCACCAATTTGTGAGTCGCTCTGGATAAGAGCGTCTGCTAAATGACGTAAATGTGCCCTTGAGCAAGGCACTTAACCCTAATTGCTCCTGTAAGTCGCTCTGGATAAGAGCGTCTGCTAAATGACTAAAATGTAAAATGTAAATGTAATAACTGTAGCCTGCCAGTATTAATGTTTGATTTATCAAATGATGAACATACAGTAATCATAACGATCTGTGTTAACTATTTCAAGCATCCCAAAATGTAGTATTTATCCACCAAACATCTCGCAGTTTTCTTTGTCAAGTTGGTGACCATCGTTGGTCACCACCTTTCAAAGTGTGTTGCATTTTGGTTATAAAAATTGTCCGACTTGCGACTACCCGCCGACTGTGTGAACTTGACACAAACCATGCGATCAAAGGTCATGCAGTTTTTGATGAAGTCGCCTTCAAGTCGCTGCAGGTGCCTCTCACCAGCTGTACCATGCAACCATCACCTGCATTGTGGGAGGCACTTTTTGTCAACCAATCATTGGGGTGTTTTTGTTTGACCTACTCGAACGTGGTGAAAGACGTGACTGAAATAGGAACCACCTTGCCATGATTCTAAAGCTACAGGGGATGCAAATGAAAGTGATATTTGAGAACACTCTCTATCCAATTAATATTACAAACGATATGTTTTCAGTTTGTGAGTGTGTGATATGGGGGTATAGTCAAGTTCATTTCGACAATTATACAGAACAACTTGTGTAAACAATAGCAGCTCTGTTGACACTGTCATGTTGATCTGACAAGTCTTGCTGTTGGAAAACCACTACAGAGTCCAACTTTCGACTGTGGCAGATGCACCTCCTTCGACTTCACACACCCACTTTCATCTACAGTTGGAAGCCAGACTTGAAGGCAGCCAGAAACTACAACCAGAAACGACAATAACCCTAATGCTCTTTAGAGGATGTGATGGTACATCCAAGCCAATTGTAGTTAAACAGACGAACCATTTGTAGTTCTTTATCTTGGTGGATGGGAAAACAAATAGGCCATAGACAGAGATATGATGCACTCAGTGAGAACATGTGTGAGCTCATCATCAGGAGAATAGCAGCACCATGGCAACAGCAAAATAAAGTCAGTGTGGGTTTCCTGTGTACTGAGTGTGTATTCTCAGTATGTGTGGCTATGTGAGTGTGTGTGCATATGATTGCATATGAATGCCTAGTCCTTTTTGTGTGTTAAGCGGGCCTGAGGTCTGATGGGTTAATGGGGCCTATGCTTCAGGTCTGAGGGGAGGTCTGATGGGTTAATGGGGCCTATGCTTCAGGTCTGAGGGGAGGTCTGATGGGTTAATGGGGCCTATGCTTCAGGTCTGAGGGGAGGTCTGATGGGTTAAGGGGGCCTATGCTTCAGGTCTGAGGGGTAGTTTTCAGGTCTGTAGAAACCATAATGTTTCCATCTACTTGACACGTGAAGTGTCAACTACTTCGCCAGCCACTGTGGCCTTGCACGTGTGTGTGTCTGTGTGTGTGTGTGTGTGTGTGTGTGTCTGTGTGTGTGTGTATGAGCATGCGTGCCAGCCACTGTGGCCCTGCACATATGTGAGTGTGTGTGTGCAAAATACTATGTGACTCTATTATTATCTAATAATATGTAATATTTCTCCAGGTATGCATGGTATCAAGTGTAGTATTAAGAGGCTGTATGAGGGACCAGATACCAGATAGATACTTTATGATGTTACTTTGACTGAAACAACAAAGTCATTCAGCTGTATCAACACCTCTAAGACTCAAGTCATGAGGTGTGACTTCCTCGTGTGGTGTGGGTCCATCTCAGTCTGGCTGTGTTCTATATCTGCAGTCTAACATTACCCATCAGACCTTGAGATGGACTAGTTCAAGTCAAGACGTGTGAACTGTTAACTTGAGAGTGCAGGGCAGTAGTTGTGCTTGTATCCTTTATGGTTGTGTGTACCTGTCATACTAACTGATATCTGCATCAGAGACCCAGCTACTCTGACCCTGTTACTGAAAGACCCAGCTACTCTGACCCTGTTACTGACAGACCCAGCTACTCTGACCCTGTTACTGAAAGACCCAGCTACTCTGACCCTGTTACTGACAGACCCAGCTACTCTGACCCTGTTACTGAATGACCCAGCTACTCTGACCCTGTTACTGAAAGACCCAGCTACTCTGACCCTGTTACTGAAAGACCCAGCTACTCTGACCCTGTTACTGAAAGACCCAGCTACTCTGACCCTGTTACTGAAAGACCCAGCTACTCTGACCCTGTTACTGACAGACCCAGCTACTCTGACCCTGTTACTGAAAGACCCAGCTACTCTGACCCTGTTACTGACAGACCCAGCTACTCTGACCCTGTTACTGAAAGACCCAGCTACTCTGACCCTGTTACTGACAGACCCAGCTACTCTGACCCTGTTACTGACAGACCCAGCTACTCTGACCCTGTTACTGAAAGACCCAGCTACTCTGACCCTGTTACTGAAAGACCCAGCTACTCTGACCCTGTTACTGAAAGACCCAGTTACTCTGACCCTGTTACTGAAAGACCCAGCTACTCTGACCCTGTTACTGACAGACCCAGCTACTCTGACCCTGTTACTGAAAGACCCAGCTATTCTGACCCTGTTACTGAAAGACCCAGCTACTCTGACCCTGTTACTGAAAGACCCAGCTACTCTGACCCTGTTACTGACAGACCCAGCTACTCTGACCCTGTTACTGAAAGACCCAGCTATTCTGACCCTGTTACTGAAAGACCCAGCTACTCTGACCCTGTTACTGAAAGACCCAGCTACTCTGACCCTGTTACTGAAAGACCCAGCACCCACACACATAGAACTATACAGGATATATAATCATATGGACACACTCCCATATACCCACACACACATATATATATATATATATGCACAAATGTAAACTAATGTAAACATATACATACATTGACCACTACTAATGTTGATAAGTCTGATATTATGATGTTGGCATTACAGTACTCATATAAGAGCTAGTCACTGATTAGCTGAAAATACACACTCAGTACACAGGAAACTCACACTGACTTCCTGTTGCTGTTGCCATGGTGCTGCTATTCTCCTGATGATGAGCTCACATGTTTCACACTGAGTGCATCATATCTCTGTCTATGTCCTATTTGTTTTTCCCACTAATCCTGAATAAAAAGAGATTGTTAGATACAGAAATACATCCACAAAGATAAAGAAATACAATTGGTTTAGCTCTTTAACTACAATTGGCTTGGACATACCATGACAGTCTCTAGAGCATCATGGTTATTGTAGTTTCTTACTGAAGTTCCTGGCTGCCTTCAAGTCATGGTGTTGGTGAGGCCTAGATGTTTGGTGGATAAATAATACTTTTGGGATGTCTCAATCAGCTCATACAGGTTATGGTGAGGATTTAAATGTTATGATTACTGGATGTTCATCATTTGATAAATCAAACATTAATACTGGCAGGTTGCAGTTATATAGGCCAACCTTAGGTCTCTGTCTCAAGAATCTTCTCTTTCAAGGGTCAAAAGTGACATCGAAATTAGTGTTTGGTTCTTCATGTTGTATTTGATGTTGCAGCAGGTTGACTTGACCAGGTGCTGCTAGTTAGGTGTTGCTATCTACATTACAGTGACAACCTCAAAGCTGAATATTTTCCAGTGACGTCACGTTGGTGTGAAACATGTTTACCTCGATGCTAGACAATCCCCTTCATGTCACACAACATGGGTTTCAGAGAAAAGGAACGCAAGCTGAAAACTTTCCACTCGATCGAACCAATCGCTGCTCCTATGTCCTTACATGGTAAAGTACATCTAGTCATAAACACGGAAATACGCAGCAAAGACCTTGTTACTCAAAGACCCAGCTACTCTCTGACAGTCACCATCAGACCATCAGACCACCAGATGGACAGGCTGTGTGTTGCTCTGATTGCATTCTTATGTGAGTAACTTGTTTTACTGGGCCTTATAACTGGATGATAGCTGATTTCTTGATGTGGTTTTATGGTAGACTAGATCTGCTATCTTATTATGTTATCTTATTATTGAGATATTGTGATGTTTGCTATATTTTTACATGCAGAGAACTTGATGATGAACCAAATGACAATTTGTAGTTTATCCTAACACTGTTCCTCTGCTACCTGTAGGTGCTGTTTCCTCCAGTCAGTTCATCCTAACACTGTTCCTCTGCTACCTGTAGGTGCTGTTTCCTCCAGGCAGTTCATCCTAACACTGTTCCTCTGCTACCTGTAGGTGCTGTTTCCTCCAGTCAGTTCATCCTAACACTGTTCCTCTGCTACTTGTAGGTGCTGTTTCCTCCAGTCAGTTCATCCTAACACTGTTCCTCTGCCTGCAAACATGTTAGTGGTGTTACAATGTTGCACAGCAGCAGCAGATCATTCGTTTGAGTGTCATTGTATCATTACACAGTGTCACTGTCAGTTATACTGTGTTTCTACATGTGGTATTCAAATGCGTTAGAAGATCTGCAGACGGCAGCATTGAAACAATGTCCAATGCATAGTCAACTAGCAACCTACCCAGCCTACTGTGTTTCAGTGCTAACTGTTTAAATATCCCACTTATTAGTTTCTGCTGTTAGAGGCCATCAGTGGAGACAGTGGGGAAAATAGTATTTGTAGCCAGCTTTTTCTGTCAAACCATGTGTGTGTGTATATAGGTAGGTACATATACAATTAGGATTTTACTTTAAGGTGGAATGTACTGTAACTGCCCATCTTGTTGTGAAGTGCATCTAAATATGTTGTTAATTGATCTCCTCCCCTCTCCATTCTAGCACCATACGTTCTGTTGTTTATTGATCTGAGATTGATCTGAGAAAAAAACATCCAGTTGGGATCATTATGAAAAAGTTAATGTCACCACCATGGACTTTTAAGTTATGTAGCCGACCAATTGCTCATTTCTAGCCTACTGTGATACTTGTGAGTTTATCTGATGTCATTGACGATTTCTAACAGATACACCTTGATGTTGTTTTGTCCTGTTCTTACTTTACTTGAATAAACTCAAGTCTTGAATGTAGTTTGAAGTAATTTACTTCCATATAGGGTCGTCGTTTACATACACAGCTGTAAGCTGACCTGACTCCAACCCTGACTCCAACCCTGACCCCAACCCCTACCTGTCCCCTACCTGACCCCTACCGGACCCCTACCTGACCCCTACCGGACTCCAACTATGACCCCTACCTGACCCCTGTCTAATTTGTAATTTTCCATCACACCTGTTGAGTTGACTTGGGTAACAGACCTCTAGCTTCTACACCACATCCCCCCTTCTCCTGCTCTAACATGAGACCTCATCAGTACTCATTTTGGGTGCTGGTACTGTTTATATTTAGGAGCTGGAACATTAACCAATATTCTATAAGAGGTGAACTCAAGCAGTAGAAAGTTAGAGGTGATATTATAGGACACACTAGTTGAAACATTGCTGCTCTGTCAGCAGTTTGCTGTGGGGTTTTTCAAAATGGCAGTGTTTCCTGTATCTGGGTTTAACCACTGATCTATTTAAAAGTGTGTCACATCAGACAAGGAACTAATGAGATAGAAGTCATATAGCCTAGCAGAATTGTCCACTCTTCAGTCCACTCTTCATGACAGTAGACTTGTATAGCTCAGTGGAGTCCAGTTAGAGACAGATATGATACCTGCAGTGATATTGATGATCCTGTTCTGGAGCACAGGTAGGATGCTTTTATACTGATATACACTTGTGACAGTTACTGAGATATGATTTGATATTGTAAGATATATAATCATTTGCAGGGCTAGTAAAATAACATACAACTGGAAGCAGACAGTAAAAATCTGTCTTAAAGCAGGACAATGATGTGATCACTTGTAAATGTATTTTACTGTAGCATAAATGTCCATCTGGGGACAGGCACTAATGTAAATGAAGATGTGATGGTCAACGTTCCCTCTAAACTGCGCTCGCAGCCCGAGACTGCCGTACAGACATATCAGCCCACAGAGAGAAGCATGATATTGAACTTCACTCAATTGTCTAGAGCAGTTTTCACCAACCGGTTGATCGCGATCCACTGGTCCATCTCCATGACATTCCTAGTGGATCTGCAAACATTTCTGTAAAAACCCACAATAAAGCCTTGTGGTCCTATTTTTTTTTATTTGTCTCGGGCTGTTGGCGGTCGGTGCACCTGATTCAGCTGCCCTGCGTGCCGGGTAGGTTGCCATTTTGAACTATTTAATGTGTCTGAATGTACAAACTGCCTCCCTGGCAGAGTTAATCAACTCTCCCAGTGTCTACCAGTGTCTGTTGGATAGCAGACTAAACCAGGTTTTCCTCTAGGATTTTGCCTGTTCTCTATTCCATTTATTTTTATCAAAAAAACTCCCTAGGCTGATGACAAGCATACCCATAACATGATGCATCTACCAACCTTAAACAAATGGCAAAAAAAAATTATTTTGGCAGAAAATATACATGCATATGTGTGTGTGTGTGTGTGTGGTTTGTGTGTGTGTTGTATTGTGTGTGGTGTATGGTGTGTGTATGGTGTGTTGTGTGTGGTGTGTGGTGTGTGATGTGTGTGTATGGTGTGTGTATGGTGTATGTGTGTGTATGGTGTGTGTATGGTGTATGTGTGGTTTATGTGTGTGTGTGTGTGTGTGTGTGTGTGTATGGTTTGTGTGTGTGTGTGTGTGTGGTGTATGGTGTGTGTGGTGTATGGTTGGTGTGTGTGTGTGTGTGTGTGTGTGTGTGTGTGTGTGTCATTCGTCAGCTCCTATGTTGTGGAACAGTGAATCCTCCGTACAGCTTCAGACAGGATCAGAGAAACAGCGGACTGCTCTGGCTCCAGAGTGGAGCCGCTGACCGGATCTGGACTGGACCCCGGTGGAGCGGACTGCTCTGGCTCCGGAGTGGAGCAGCTGACCGGTGCCAGACCAGGCACCGGTGGAACAGGCACGGGCCGTGCCGGACTGGACACACGCACCACTGGCTTGGTGCGGGGAGCAGGAACGGACCGGACCGGGCTGGCGACGCGCACCACTGCCTTGGTGTGGGGAGCAGGAACTGGCTGTACCGGACTGGCGACGCGCACCACTGGTCTGGTGCGGGGAGCAGGAACAGGCCGGGCCGGGCTGGCGACGTGCACCACTGGCTTGGTGCGAGGGGCAGGAACGGGCCGGGCTGGCGACGCGCACCACTGGCTTGGTGCGAGGGGCAGGAACAGGCCGGGCCGGGCTGGTGACGCGCACCACTGGCTTGGTGCGAGGGGCAGGAACAGGCCGGGCCGGGCTGGCGACGCGCACCACTGGCTTGGTGCGAGGGGCAGGAACAGGCCGGGCCGGGCTGGGAACACGCACCACTGGCTTAGTGCGGGGAGCAGGAACGGACCGGACTGGCGACACGCACCACTTGATTGGTGCGAGGAGCGGGACTGGGTTCCTTCATTAACCCCCGCTCCTTCTGCTGCCTAACCAGCTCCTCTCGCCGTGCTCCAAACACTTTCATTCTGCTCCCTCTGAACCAATGTCCCCCGTAATCTGGTGGCCTCCTCTACTAACCAGCGGATCCGCCCTGTCGCGGCCTCATGCTGCCTCGTCGTCCACACCGTGTGCTCCCCCCCCAAAAAAATGTTGGGGATTGCCTCTCCACCCTGATCAGGGCCTCCCTCTTTCTTGCCAGATCCTCTCTCATCTCCTGCCAAGTCCATCCTCTCTACTCCTCCTCGGCACACTGCTTGGTCCAGGTCTGGTGGGATCTTCTGTCACGATCGTTTATAGACGGGACGGACCAAGGCGCAGCGTGATATGCATACATGTTTATTTATACTGAATAAACACCACGACAAAACAACAAATGAAACGAAACATGAAGTCCAAGGTAGACAAACAACATACCT
The DNA here is from genome assembly GCF_964263955.1 of Coregonus lavaretus. Classification (NCBI taxonomy): domain Eukaryota; kingdom Metazoa; phylum Chordata; class Actinopteri; order Salmoniformes; family Salmonidae; genus Coregonus; species Coregonus lavaretus. The sequence goes on from NW_028156575.1 coordinate 49,579, forward strand.
CACATGGAACGAGATCCCACAACCCACTAGTGCCAATAGGCTGCCTAAGTATGGTCCCCAATCAAAGACAACGAGCTACAGCTGCCTCTGATTGGGAACCACACCGGCCAACATAGATCTAGACGATCTAGATCTAAACCTAGAAAATGCAACATAGAACATACCACACAGAAAATACACACCCTGACTCAACAAATACGAGTCCCGAGAGTCAGGGCGTGACACCTGCATCAAAGCACCCCCACAGCATGATGCTGCCACCCCCGTTCTTCACGGTTGGGATGGTGTTCTTCGGCTTGCAAGCCACCCCCTTTTTCCTCCAAACATAACGATGGTCATTATGGCCAAACAGTTCTATTTTTGTTTAATCAGACCAGAGGCTATTTCTCCAAAATGTACGATCTTTGTCCCCATATGCAATTGCAAACCGTAATCTGGCTTTTTTATGGCGGTTTTGGAGCGGTGGCTTCTTCCTTGCCTTTCAGGTTATGTCGATATAGGACTCGTTTTACTGTGGATATAGATCCTTTTGTACCTGTTTCCTCCAGCATCTTCACAAGGTCCTTTGCTGTTGTTCTGGGATTGATTTGCACTTTTCACACCAAAGTACGTTCATCTCTAGGAGACAGAACGTGTCTCCTTCCTGAGCGGTATGACTGCTACGTGGTCCCATTGTGTTTATACTTGCTTACTATTGTTTGTACAGATGAATGTGGTACCTTCAGGCATTTGGAAATTGTTCCCAAGGATGAACCAGACTTTTTTCTGAGGTCTTGGCTGATTTATTTTGATTTTCCCATGATGTCAAGCAAAGAGGCACTGAGTTTGAAGGTAGGCCTTGAAATACATCTACAGGTACACCTCCAATTGACTCAAATGATGTCAATTAGCCTATCAGACGCTTCTAAAGCCATGACATCATTTTCTGAAATTTTCCAAGCTGTTTAAAGGCACAGTCAACTTAGTGTATGTAAACATCTGACCCGCTGGAATTGTGATACAGTGAATTAATCTGTCTGTAAACAATTGTTGGAAAAATGACGTGTGTCATGCACAAAGTAGATGTCCTAACCGACTTGCCAAAACTATAGTTTGTTAACAAGAAATTTGTGGAGTGGTTGAAAAACAAGTTTTCAACCTAAGTGTATGTAAACTTCCGACTTCTTCAACTGTCAGGCCGTCTAAGTATACAGTTTGATGCGTACGCAGTGGTGGAAAAAGTACATACTTGTAATACTTCATAAAAAGAAAAGATACCTTAATAGAAAAAGACTCAAGTGAAAGTCACCCAGGAAAACACTACTTGAGTAATAGTCTAAAAGTATTTGGTTTTAAATATACTTAGGTATCAAAAGTAAAAGTATAAATCATTTCAAATTCTTTATATTAATTTATGGATAGCTAGGGGCTATCCCCAACACTCAGATATCATTTACAAATGAAACATGTGTTTAGTGAGCCCACCAGATCAGAGGCAGACACTCCTAACCACTAAGCTACCTGCCACACCATTGAAAATGTAACAAGTACTTTTGGGTGTCAGGTAAAATGTATGGAGTAAAAAGTACATTATTTTCTTTAGGAATGTAGTGAAATAAAAGTTGTCAAAAATATAAATAGGAAAGTAAAGTACAGATACCCAAGTAAGTAAATATTTAATAATTGTGTAGTTCTAGATACTGTGTGGGTTTATTATATATCCTAGTCAGTAAATACATATCTTAATAATAATAATAATAATAATATGCCATTTAGCAGACGCTTTTATCCAAAGCGACTTACAGTCATGCGTGCATAAATTTTTTTTGTGTATGGGTGGTCCCGGGGATCGAACCCACTACCTTGGCGTTACAAGCGCCGTGCTCTACCAGCTGAGCTACAGAGGACCACCATATCTTCAGGGGTACCTTACTTATTAGTTGGAGACACTGCACTACATTATTTATGGTTAGGTCCATACATCTTTACACACATTAACCTTCACATTCTGACTACATACAGACAACCTAGTCTAATAGTCCTGCCACACACCTAGATACTAGGTCCAAACTGATAGGAACTCAGGTCCCTCAGAAGAGAGGGTTACATGAACCTAGGGGAAAGTTCACCCTGGAGCCTACAGACTTCACTGTAGTTTGGTGGGAGTATGACACATGAAATATTATCACCTTCATATTACCCAGGCCTAATACAGTATTTCATCCTGTCAGCTAGTTGTGTCCTCTCTCCTGGCCTCCTTTGGGTTTTGAGTAGGAGCCGAGGAGAGAGGAGTCGAGTAATCAAGGAAATGCAATTGAGATTTTCCCATAGAGTAGGCCCCAAATACCACCCTATTCTCTATAAAGAGCACCACTACCCAAGTCCTTAGGTTAAAGTTCACCAGAGCCATTAAACCATGCTGGTACTCCAGGCACCTGTCTCCTGCTGCTGCTGCCCTCTAGGGGTGGGATGTGGGTATTGGAAATGGTCTTACTGTGGTCTAAGCCCCAAGGTGAAGTTTCCACTAGGTCCAGATCAGGATCTGCTTCCCCTCCCCCAATCCTAACATCAACCATTAGTGGGGAAAATCCCAAACTGACCCAAGATCAGTGTCTAGGTGCAACGTCCCCCTACTCCATCACACCCCTCTTGTTGGTGGAGAGAAAATGGTGCAGTTTCCCCCCCCACCCCCATGTTGGGTGCTGGTACTGTTTATATTTAGGAGCTGGAACATTAACCAATATTCTATAAGAGGTGAACTCAAGCAGTAGAAAGTTAGAGGTGATATTATAGGACACAATATGTGAAACGTTGCTGCTCTGTCAGCAGTGTCCTGTGGGGGTTTTCAAAACAGATCAGTTTGATGTAGTTAGTTGGGTTCAACCACTGAGTCAAGATAAGTTGCTAAGGAGTCAGTTAAGTTGTGATGGTGTCATGCATCTGACTGTTGTATTTTCAGTGTGTCAACAATTGATTATATCTGTCTCTATGTAAACGAATGAGAGTATATATTATATATTATATTGGTCTTATGTTAGTGTAGGAGAATGGGTGGTGTAGATGCTAGAGGTCTGTGACCTGAGTCAAGCTCAACAGGCCTGATGCTATATGTCAGGAAGAGAGAGGGAGGACAGAGAGGAGGGGGTGGGGAGGGCAGAGGAGAGAGTGGTGGAGAGAGGATGGAGGGGGCAGAGGAGGGGAGGGAGATAGAGAGGGAGAGAGAAGGGAGAGGAGAGAGAGGGAGATTTCAAAAGAGATAGGGCTGACAGACTAACACGCAGTCAACTGAATATCTTTTCATAACTGACTTCTAACCAGTGATGTCATCATAACCAGTAACATTTTCCAGTCTTGGTACGGCTCAGCTTGACCCTGACATATGAAATTAATGATTTAAAAAACAGACAAAAGCAAAGGTATTAAATTAGATATAAACTCATCTGCAAAGAGAGTTACACATTTCCATGGAAAGGGAATGTACACTAAATGACCAAAAGTATGTGGACACCTGCTTGTCAAACATCTCATTCCAAAGTCATGACCATTAGTATGAAGTTGGTCCCCCCTTTGCTGCTATGACAGCCTCCACTCTTCTGGGAAGGCTTTCCATTAGATGTTGTAACATTGCTTTGGGGACCTGCTTCCATTCAGCCACAAGAGCATTAGTGAGGTAATGTTAAATATACATTGCTGCGTGGATTTTTTCCTTTGGACTGCCAGATGGTGAAGTGTGATTCATCACTCCAGAGAACGCGTTTCCAATGCTCCAGAGTCCAATGGCGGTGGGCTTTACACCACTCCAGCCGATGCTTGGCATTGCTCATGGTGATCTTAGGCTTTTGTTCGGTTCCTCAACAATGGAAACCCATTTCATGAAGCTCCCAACAAACAGTTCTTGTGAAGCAGAGGAGAGAGTAGTAGAGAGAGGAAGGAGGTTGATTGTATATGTCTCTATGTAAATGAATGAGAGTATATATTATATATTATATTGGTCTCATGTTAGTGTAGGAGAATGGGTGGTGTAGATGCTAGAGGTCTGTGACCTGAGTCAAGCTCAACTGGCCTGATGCTATATGTCAGGAAGAGAGAGAGAGGACAGAGAGGAGGGGGTGGGGAGGGCAGAGGAGAGAGTGGTGGAGAGAGGATGGAGGGGGCAGAGGAGGGGAGGGAGATAGAGAGGGAGAGAGAAGGGAGAGGAGAGAGAGGGAGATTTCAAAATAGATAGGGCTGACAGATTAACATGCAGTCAGCTGAATATCTTTTCATCACTGAATTCTCACCAGTGATGTCATCATAACCAGTAACCTTTTCTACTCTTCCACTCAGCTTGACCCTGACCTCTGAAACAACAGACAAAAAAAAAGTAATAAATTAGATATAAACTCATCTGGAAAGAGTGTTACACATTTCCATCTATAGTGTACGTACACATGGGTGTTGTTGCATCATACCAACAATTAGCCTATCTTCCCCAGCACATCATGAATGGTCATGTTGATGTTCCTCTGCCTCTTTCTCTCTATCTCTCTCATCCTCTGAATCCTCTCTTTCTCCTTTGTTTCTCTCTCTCTCTCTCTCTCTCTCTCTCTCTCTCTCTCTCTCTCTCTCTCTCTCTCTCTCTCTCTCTCTCTCTCTCTCTCTCTCTCTCTCTCTCTCTCTCTCTCTCTCTCTCTCTCTCTCCCTCCCTCCCTCTCAGATATCCAGGCTCAAAGCATCAGTCCACCAGGTAGGTAGAGTATAAATCTACAGTGATTATAGCAGTTCAATATTAGTCAACTTTGTTATCCCACATGGAGAAAGTCATGTGTCCATACACACCATTCTAAAACCCAATAACAACTACTGTTTTATGGCACTACTAATACTTGTCAACCACAAAGCATTACTGCTGTTAGAATAACAGAAGCCCTGTCATAATATGTCCTCACCACTGTGTTTTCCTCTCTGCTGTTTACAGCTGAACACTCAGTCAGACTGGTGAATGGGACCAGTTCCTGTTCTGGGAGAGTGGAAGTCTTCTACAGAGGAGAGTGGTCACGTCTATGTATTGAGTGGTGGAGCATGATAGAGGCTAAGGTTGTGTGTAGAGAGCTGGGCTGTGGGAATGTTGTAGCTGTATCTAGAGGACCTCTGGTTGAAGAGGGAAGAAGAGCCATACTATGGAATAGATGCAGTGGAAATGAGTCTACTATTAGAGAGTGTGACATCACAGGAAGAAGACCTGGTTTCTGTAATGGTGGATTATATCATCATGTGATCTGTTCAGGTAAGACACTGGTAATATTGAGAGATTTGATTTGTACATTATACAAGATTAGCATATATCATGTTTTATGTGTTTTTCATTTCATTTAAAGAGAGGGAGAGATGTTAGATGTATTTAAACATTATATTTGTGTTTGTCATATTGGTTTATGGGAGATCTGCATGGGCAGATCATTGTAGTTCAGATGTTACTGAAGTGAAGCTGCCTGATGGATGTCCAGCTGTTTATTTTCTATAAAGTGAAGTGAACTTATTCCTGTCTCCTGCCTGCATTATTCCCAACCCTATACTGAGTGACTAAGAACCAATTTCCACCTCTTACAGTATCAAACATAGCAACCTACAATCTTTTATCCAACATATTTGTGTTTAGTCCTTGACAGTGTCATCAACAAAACGGATTGAATGTTCAACCAACTCTTTTTCTCCAGAGTTTGTGCAGCTTGTGGATGGAGATGGTCTCTGCTCTGGGAGACTGGAGGTGAAGTCCAATCAGTCCTGGGCCTCAGTGTGTGAAGCTGACTTTGACCAGCAGGATGCAGAGGTAGTCTGTGGGGAGCTTGGCTGTGGGGCTCCTGCAGCTCTACAGGGGGGGCTCTATGGAGAAGGTGAGGGTCAGACCTGGGATAAAGAGTTCCAGTGTAAAGGCAATGAGTCCCTTCTCCTGGACTGTGACACCTCAGACAGAAAAAACAACACCTGCCTACCTGGTAATGCTGTTGGACTCACCTGCTCAGGTAAGAAACAGTTTGTCACTCAATCAACATTGTTTCTCACCTGGAGTGAAGAATATGAGAGGCAATATAGGTGTGTTTTAGTGAGAAAATAGTAAGATTACTGTCTCTCTCTCTTCTTTTCTCAGAGCCTGATGATGTGAGGCTGGTGGGAGGAGGCAGTCGCTGTGCTGGTGGAGTGGAGCGGTACGACCAGGGAGAGTGGAGGACTGTGGGAGCTGCAGGCTGGGACCAGAGGGATATAGCTGCAGTAGTGTGTAGACAGCTGGGTTGTGGCTCCACTGTTTCAGTACTACGTGGATACACCACTAGAGGGTTTGGAGTTGAATGTTCTGGGTCTGAGTCTTCACTGAGGCAGTGTGGGAGATTGTATCATTTCCGTCCTGGACTCACAGTGATCTGCTCAGGTAATAACAAGCTACACTTTATGGCCAAAAATGCAGTGGTCTAAGGCACTGCATCGCAGTGCTAGCTGTGCCACTAGAGATCCTGGTTCGAATCCAGGCTCTGTCGTAGCCGGCTCCAACCGGGAGACCCATGGGGCGGCGCACAATTGGCCCAGCGTCGTCCAGGGTAGGGGAGGGAATGGCCGGCAGGGATGAAAAAATAATGTATGCACTCACTAACTGTAAGTCACTCTGGAGAAGAGCGTCTGCTAAATGACTAAAATGTAAATGTAGTGGATTCAGCTATGTCAGCCAAATCTGTTGCTGACAGGTGTATAGGATCGAGCACACAAATCCATACAATCCACAGACCACCATTGGTAGTAGCTTGTGTGGCCTTACTGAAGAGCTCAGTGACTTTCAACGTGGCACGTCTAGGAGCAACATTGGCTCAGCCGTGAAGTGGTAGGCCTCACAAGCTCACAGAACGGACCGCTGAAGCGCGTAGAGAGTCAAAAATTGAAGCAAGCATGTCCATTTATTATATCTCCTTCCTAGATCCACAGAGATCCACAGTGATCATAAGTGATCTGCTCAGGAAATATCAATACATGATCATTATATTCCACTGATTCCATTTATTCATTCAATTTCCTCTGCACCTCTCATGATGACTGTTTAGCTTGTAAATCTGCATTGCAAAATAGATCACTCAGTCAAGTAGGAATCAAATACAACTTAAATATCCCAGAATGCTTTTGTATTTGAGTGTTATCTCAGTGAACGTCTCTACTCACTGCCACTGTCACATGTCATGTTATTGTCATATCTAAATGAGGAAAGTAGTTGAGGAGCTACGTTTTCTTTTTCTCTCTTCTTGTTCCAGATGTCCTGCTTCAGCCTGATATCAACATATGTTGTCTCAGTGACTGTAGGCCCACTACTCATGTTGCCCTGTGAGGGAGGGTGGCTAGCACTGTTACATGCTGATGTTATTGTCATATCTATAGGAAACTAGTTGAAGAGGTTTTTCTTGTTCTCTTTTATTGTTACAGATCTCCTGGTCCAGCCTGATATCTTCCTGACTGACTCAATGGGAGGGGTCTCCAGGGGCCAGCAGGGGCCCGAACTGTTTAGGGGCTACAGCTTCACCATCACCTGCTCTACTCAGCCACAGTACCCAGGAGGCTCCTTCCTCCTCACGTTCACCGGCTCCAACAGAACCCAGACCCAGCCAGCTGTCAATCACTCTGCTGCCTTCCTCTTCCCTGCTGCAGATGACTCCCACCAAGGGAACTACAGCTGTGTTTATGACAATTATGTTTTCTCTCATAACGTTTCCTCTGAGAGTGAGCTCCTCACCCTCACCGTCACAGGTAACTGAACATGAACCAGACTTCTAACTTTGTCATTGACAGATTTCCCACAGATCTATATGATGATGACCAGTCCCCTCATCAAAGGTGTTTCTGTTTTCAGCCTCTCCTCTGTCAGCCTTCATCATCAGACACGTTGTAGTGCTGCTGATCCTACTGACAGCCATCACCACCATCTACCTGTACTACAAGGTAAAGACATTTACTCAGACGTTACAAGTCATTTAAATGTTTGTGTCTTTGAGCAGGGTTCAGATTCTACATTGGTCTATATCTGTGTTTTAAGGTGTGTGATTAACCAGATGTGTATCTTTGGCTTGTGTTGCACTATCTCAGGTAATGTACTGATTATGAGAGAACGAGAACGAGAGAGTGAACGAGGGAGAGAATGAGAGGGAGAGAACGAGAGGGGGAGAGAACGAGGGGGAGAGAACGAGAGGGAGAGAACGAGAGGGAGAGAACGAGGGGGAGAGAACGAGGGGGAGAGAACAAGGGGGAGAGAACGAGGGGGAGAGAACGAGAGGGAGAGAACGAGAGGGAGAGAACGAGAGGGAGAGAACGAGAGGGAGAGAACGAGAGGGAGAGAACGAGGGGGAGAGAACGAGGGGGAGAGAACGAGAGGGGGAGAGAACGAGAGGGAGAGAACGAGAGGGAGAGAACGAGAGGGAGAGAGAACGAGAGGGGGAGCGACACGGACAGAGAGAGAGAGAGAGACACCAGTGGCAAGGTGACTGTGAACATGGATGTGTATCAAACAGGCACAACGGCTCATACACGAGACGTATGTGGCAGGGACTCCAGACAATCCCAGATTATAAAGGGAAAGCTAGCCACGTATGGGACACCGACGCCTCGCTCCCAGACAAGATAAACACCTTCTTCTCCCGCATTGAGGATAACACAGTGCCACCGACGCGTGTGGTGAAGGTAGGCAGCAACACCTCTGCCACCCTGATCCTCAACACGAGGGGCCCATAGGGGTGCGTGCTCAGCCCCTTCCTGTACTCCCTGTTTACCCTTGACTGCGTGGCCACGCACGTCTCCAACTCAATCATCAAGTTTGCTGATGACACAACAGTGGTAGGCCTGATTAACAACAACAACGAGACGGCCTACAGGGAGGAGGTGAGAGCCCTGGCGGAGTGGTGCCAGGAAAATAACCTCTCGCTCAACGTCAACAAAATGAAGGAGTTGATCGTGGAATTCAGGAGACAGCAGAGGGAGCACGCCCCCATCCACATCAACGGGGCCACAGTGGAGAGGGTGAAAAGGCTTCAAGTTCCTCGGCGTGCACATCACTGAAAACCTGAAATGGTCCCTTCACACAGACAGTGTGGTGAAGAAGGTGCAACAGCACCTCTTCAACCTCAGGAGGCTGAAGAAATTTGGTTTGGCCCCTAAGATCCTCATGAACTTCTACAGATGCACCACTGAGAGCATCTGGTCGAGCTGTATCACCGCCTGGTATGCAACTGCACAGAATGCATCCTCAGGGCTCTCCAGAGGGTGGCGCGATCAGCCCAACACATCACCAGGTGCACACTGCCTGCCCTCCAGGACATCTACAGCACCCGGTGTCACAGGAAAGCCAGGAAGATCATCAAGGACCTCAGCCACCCGAGCCACGGCCTGTTCACCCCACTACCATCTAGAAGGAGGAGACAGTGTAGGTGCATTAAAACTGGGACAGAGAGACTGCGACAGCTTCTATCTCCAGGCCATCAGACTCTTAAACAATCACCACTAGCCGGCCTCCGCCCAGTACCCTGCCCTGAACTTTAGTGACTGTTACTAGCTGGCTACCACCCGGTACTCAACCCTGCACCTTAGAGACTGCTTCCCTATGTACATAGTCATGGAACACTGGTCCCTTTTAATAATGTTTACATACTGTTTTACCCACTGTATATGCACAGTGCAGTCAGGAAGTATTCAGAGCCCTTGAATTTTGTACACATTTTGTCACGTTACAGCCTTATTCTAAAATTGATTAAACCTATTTTTTTCCTCATCAATCTACACACAATACCCCATAATGACAGTGAAAACAGGTTTTTAGAAATGTTTGCAAATGTATTGAAAAGGGGAAAAAAAGAATAAGTATTCAGACCCTTTGCTATGAGACTCGAAATTGAGCTCAGGTGCATCCTGTTTCCATTGATCATCATTGAGATGTTTCTACAACTTTATTGGAGTCCACCTGTGGTAAATTCAATTTATTGGACATGATTTGGAAAGGCACACACCTGTCTATATAAGGTCCCACAGTTGACAGTGAATGTCAGCGCAAAAACCAAGCCATGAGGTCGAAGGAATTGTCGTAGAGCTCCGAGACAGGATTGTGTCGAGGCAAGAGGCACAGATCTGGGGAAGGGTACCAAAACATTTCTGCAGCATTGAAGGTCCCCAAGAACACTGTGGCCTCCATCATTCTTAAATGGAAGAAGTTTGGATCCACCAAGACTTTTCCTAGAGCTGGTCACCCGGCCAAACTGAGAAATCGGGGGAGAAGGGCCTTGGTCAGAGGTGACTAAGAACCCGATGGTCACGCTGACAGAGCTCCAGAGTTCCTCTGCGGAGATGGGAGTATCTTCCAGAAGGACAACCAACTCTGCAGCACTCCACCAATCAGGCCTTTATGGTAGAGTGGCCAGACGGAAGCCACTCCTCAGTAAAAGGCACGACAGCCCGTTTGGAGTTTGCCAAAAGACACCTAAAGACCTGAGACCATGAGAAACAAGATTCTCTGGTCTGATGAAACCAAGATTGAACTCTTTGGCCTGAATGCCAAGCGTCACATCTGGAGGAAACCTGGCACCATCCCTACGGTGAAGCATGGTGGTGGCAGTATCATGCTGTGGGGAGGTTTTTCAGTGGCAGGGACTGGGAGACTAGTGAGGATTGAGGGAAAGATGATGAACAGAGCAAAGTACAGAGCGATCCTTCATGAAAGTCTCTGAATGTCCTTGAGTGGCCCAGCCAGAGCCTGGACTTGAACTGGATCTAACATCTCTGGAGAGACCTGAAAATAGCTATGCAGTGATGCTCCACATCCAACCTGACAGAGCTTGAGAAGATCTGCAGAGAAGAATGGGAGAAACTCCCCAAATACATGTGTGTCAAGCTTGTAGCTTCATACCCAAGAAGAGTCAAGGCTGTAATCGCTGCCAAAGGTGCTTCAACAAAGTACTGAGTAAAGGGTCTGAATAATTATGTAAATGTGATATTTCCGTTTCTTATTTTAATACATTTGATAAATGTCTAAAAATCTGTTTTTGCTTTGTTATTATGGGGTATTGTGTGTAGATTGATGAGGAAAAAAAGTAATTTAATCAATTTTAGAATAAGGCTGTAACGTAACAAAATGTGGAACAAGTCAAGGGGTCTTAATACTTTCCGAAAGCACTATATATCCTGTATTCTAGTCATGGCTCATCCTATATAAATACTGCTGTACACACTTTTTCTATCCACATACTGTCTTTACACACCATTATATGTGTATATACACTGAGTATACCAAACATTAGGAACACATATTTACAGTATATATATTTATATTCCAGACTCTGACACTGCTCATTCTGATATTTATTAATGTAATGTATTTTTCTGGATTATGTGTATTTATTTTGTTGCTAGGTATTACTGCACTGTTGGAGCTAGAAATACAAGCATTTCGCTGCACCTTCGATAACACCTGCAAATCTGGGACAAATACATTTGATTTGATTTGAAATGTCTGACTCTTGGTGCTGTGTCTCCCTAGACCACCAGGAGGCAGAAGAGAGTGAACAGGGTGAGCAGCATGGATCTTTATGTTGATGCCAATGCCATGGAGATGGTCTCTCTGAGCTCCAGAGCTGAAGCTGGACCGGGAGAGGAGAGAGCAGCCCAGGGGACTGAGTAGGAGTAGAATGATGCTGACCCTACATGCTGATCTTAGGTCAGTTTTGTGTTTTACATCTATGGTCAGCAGTGGACTGGTGTTTAAAATGTGGTGACAAACCTTAAGTGGTTCTAATTTTAATAACACAAGTTAAGATTTTAATAATAGCTGAAAAGTTCAGAATTAGTTTATCTTTCTAGAACCTTGGAAGACATCTAAAAGAAGTGACTGCAACCACCATTATTCCTTTTAGTTAGTTTTTTGCTACCATGGTAACATGGGGTTTTGGTAACATGGGGTTTTGGGTAACTTGGGGTTTGGGTAACTTTGGGTTTTGGGTAACATGGGATTTTGGGTAACATGGGGTTTTGGGTAACATAGGGTTTTGGTTACGTGGGGTTATGGTAACATGGGGATTGGGGTACATGGGGTTTTGGGTAACATGGGGTTTTGGTTACGTGGGGTTTTGGGTAACTTGGGGTTTGGGTAACTTTGGGTTTTGGGTAACATGGGATTTTGGGTAACATGGGGTTTTGGTTATGTGGGGTTATGGTAACATGGGGTTTTTGGGTAACAAGGGGAATGGGGTAACATGGGGTTTTGGGTAACATGGGGTTTTGGGTAACATGGGGTTTTTGGGTAACAAGGGGAATGGGGTAACATGGGGTTTTGGGTAACATGGGGTTTTGGGTAACATGGGGTTTTGGGTAACAAGGGGAATGGGGTAACATGGGGTTTTGGGTAACATGGGGGTTTTGGGTAACATAGGGTTTTGGTTACGTGGGGTTACGGGTAACATGGGGTTTTGGGTAACATGGGGTTTTGGGTAACATGGGGTTTTGGGTAACATGGGGTTTTGGTAACATGGTGTTTTGGTAACTTGGGGTTTTGGTAACTTTGGGTTTTGGTTACGTGGGGTTTGGGTAACATGGGGTTTTTTGGTAACATGGGGTTTTGGGTAACATGGGGTTTTGGGTAACATGGGGTTTTGGTAACATGGGGTTTTGGGTAACATGGGGTTTTGGGTAACATGGGGTTTTGGGTAACATGGGGTTTTGGTAACATGGGGTTTTGGTAACTTGGGGTTTTGGTAACTTTGGGTTTTGGTTACGTGGGGTTTGGGTAACATGGGGTTTTTTGGTAACATGGGGTTTTGGGTAACATGGGGTTTTGGGTAACATGGGGTTTTGGTAACATGGGGGTTTGGGTAACATGGGGTTTTGGTAACATGGGGTTTTGGTAACATGGGGTTTTAATTATTTTTAGAGAGTAGCTCAATTACGTCTGTTTGGTGTTCCAGAATGTATTGCTGCTTTTAGCTTTTGTCTTTATGTCTTTATCTTATTTAGTGTTTCTCTTAGATTCTTTATCTTGAAGTGTTTCCATTATTAGTCCATGTATTATTATAATCATCTGTTCATTCTTTGTATTTTGAAACATCTGAATAAAGGGGTCATTTTAGTTTGTTGTTGGGGTTTGTTTTGTTGCTGTTGTTTACCTCTCATGATGTTATTGATTATACATTTTATGATATTGACTGATGTAGATTATTGTTATGTTGTTAGTAGTATAGAGATAATGATGTTATTCATTATAAATGTTATGATATTGATTAGGATGTAGATTATTGTTATGATGTTAGTAGTATATAGATGATGATGTTATTGATTATAAATGTTATGATATTGATTAGGATGTAGATTATTGTTATGATGTTAGTAGTATATAGATAATGATGTTATTGATTATAAATGTTATGATATTGATTAGGATGTAGATTATTGTTATGATGTTTGTACTATATAGAGATAATGATGTTATTCTCTTATGATCTGTGGGTTACAGAGAAAGTATAGTACTTAGTGCAGGTCTGATATACAATAGATGGTGTTGTACAAATCAATCAATCAATAAGTAACGTAAATGAATATTGTATTGTATTATATCAATGACATTAAAGTTATTGTTGTCCAAGATGGCGTAGCAGTACGGTCGCTTTTATTTTTCGTCCTGTGTAAATATCCCGTTTCTTGTTTTTTTGTCTATATTTCTCAATTTTTTTACTTTCATTCTTTAACTAAATATACTCTAAATATACTCTCCTGCAACCCGCCTCACCCAACGTGGAAAGGATTCTATTATTTCTTTATAACTTTCATCAAGAACCGTAAGCTGAAACGTGTGTAGCCGCAATCTGAATTGGCTACCTGCTATTAGTTACCGTTAGCGTCTTCACCACTATCCACCAGCCAGCTCTAGCTAGCCTGGACAATTCGTCGGCCAGTCTGCACAGCGTGCTATCGACCCAGCGTGCTATCGACCCATAGCTTATTGGACTTTCTGCCGGAATCACTGGACCCTAGCGCCGGATCATCACAACCAGCTAGCTAGCTGCAACTAAATGGCTACCTGTTATTAGTCACCGTTAGCGTCTCCACCATTGTCCGTGGCCTACACTATCCACCAGCCAGCTCTAGCTAGCCTGGACAATTCGTCGGCCAGTCTGCACAGCGTGCTATCGACCCAGCGTGCTATCGACCCATAGCTTATTGGACTTTCTGCCGGAATCACTGGACCCTAGCGCCGGATCATCACAACCAGCTAGCTAGCTGCAACCTGTTGTTGGCTGATTACCATTGCCATATAGCAAGCACCAGTTAGCCTTGAGCTAGCCTGCTAGCTCCCTGCTAGCTGTGCTGAAGCACCAATTTGAACTGCTCTCGGACTCACATATTGCTGTTCACTGGACCTTATGATCACTCAGCTGCACAGCTGATGCCTGCTGGACTGTTCCTTTACACGGTACTCTGTCCTGTTTATTCTGTTTAGTCTTAGCCCAAACGTTATTGCTATTTCCAGTTGTGTCTTAGCTCTCTCTAATAACACGTGACTGCTTTATGCCTCTCTCCCATGTCAATTATGCCTTGCCTATTGCTGTTTGGGTTAGTTCTTATTATACAATTTCAATGTAGAACCCCTAGTCCCTCTCAAACTGTCTCATATAGTTCCTTTGTTCCTCCCCCCATACACGCCGAGACCGGCTCAATCGATGCCTCCAATGACGCTATCTCTTTCATTGTTACCCAACACTTAGGATTACCTGAACTGTACTCATATCCTTCCATATCCTTTTCTGTACATAATGCCCTGAATCTATTCTACAACGCCCGGAAATCTGCCCCCTTTATTCTATGTACCCAACGCACTAGAAGACCAGTTCTTAAAGCCTTTAGTCGTATCCTTATTCTAGTCCTCCTCTGTTCCTCTGGTGATGTAGAGGCTAACCCAGGCCCTGCAGCCCCCAGTATCACTCCTACTCCCCAGGAGCTATCATTTGTTGACTTCTGCAACCGTAAAAGTCTTGGTTTTCTGCACATAAATATCAGAAGCCTCCTTCCTAAGTTTGAGTTATTCACTGCGTTAGCACACTCCGCCAACCCTGATGTTCTAGCAGTGTCTGAATCCTGGCTTAGGAAGGCCACCAAAAATTCTGAAATTTCCATCCCCAACTATAACATTTTCCGTCTAGATAGAACTGCCAAAGGGGGTGGAGTTGCAATCTACTGTAGAGATAGCCTGCAGAGCTCCATCATACTATCCAGGTCTGTGCCCAAACAGTTTGAGCTTTTACTTCTGAAAATCCACCTTTCCAGAAATAAATCTCTCACTGTTGCCGCTTGCTACAGACCCCCCTCAGCCCCCAGCTGTGCCCTGGACACCATATGTGAATTGATTGCCCCCCATCTATCCTCAGAGTTCGTACTGCTTGGTGACCTAAATTGGGATATGCTTAATACCCCAGCCATCCTACAATCCAAGCTAGATGCCCTCAACCTCACGCAAATTATCAACGAACCTACCAGGTACAACCCTAACTCCGTAAACATGGGTACCCTCATAGATATCATCCTGACTAACTTACCCTCTAAATACACCTCAGCTGTCTTCAACCAGGATCTCAGCGATCACTGCCTTATTGCCTGCGTCCGTAACGGGTCCGCGGTCAAACGACCACCCCTCATCACTGTCAAACGCTCCCAAAAACACTTCAGCGAGCAGGCCTTCCTAATTGACCTGGCCCAGGTATCCTGGATGGATATAGATCTCATTCCGTCAGTAGAGGATGCCTGGTTGTTCTTTAAAAGTAATTTCCTCTCAATCTTAAATAGACATGCCCCATTCAAAAAATACAGAACTAAGAACAGATATAGCCCCTGGTTCTCCTCAGACTTGACTGCCCTTGACCAGCACAAAAACATCCTGTGGCGTACTGCATTAGCATCAAATAGCCCCCGTGATATGCAACTTTTCAGGGAAGTTAGGAACCAATATACACAAGCAGTTAGGAAAGCAAAGGCTAACTTTTTCAAACAGAAATTTGCATCCTGTAGCACTAACTCCAAAAAGTTTTGGGACACTGTAAAGTCCATGGAAAATAAGAGTACTTCCTCCCAGCTGCCCACTGCACTGAGGCTAGGAAACACTATCACCACCGATAAATCTACAATAATCGAGAATTTCAACAAGCATTTTGCTACGGCTGGCCATGCTTTCCACCTGGCTACCAATACCCCGGCCACCAGCTCTGCACCCTCCGCTGCAACTTGCCCATGCCCCCCCCCGCTTCTCCTTCACACAAATCCAGACAGCTGATGTTCTAAAAGAGCTGCAAAATCTGGACCCCTACAAATCATCTGGACTAGACAATCTGGACCCTTTCTTTCTAAAACTAGCCGCCAAAATTGTCGCAACCCCTATTACTAGCCTGTTCAACCTCTCTTTCGTAACGTCTGAGATCCCCAGAGATTGGAAAGCTGCCGCGGTCATCCCCCTCTTCAAAGTGGGTGACACTCTAGACCCAAACTGTTACAGACCCATATCCATCCTGCCCTGCCTTTCAAAAGTTTTTGAAAGCCAAGTCAACAAACAGATCACCAACCATTTCGAATCCCACCGTACCTTCTCCGCTATGCAATCTGGTTTCCGAGCTGGTCATGGGTGCAGTTCAGCCACGCTCAAGGTCCTAAATGATATTATAACCGCGATCGATAATAGACAGTACTGTGCAGCCGTTTTCATTGACCTGGCCAAGGCTTTCGACTCTGTCAACCACCGCATTCTTATTGGCAGACTAAATAGCCTTGGTTTCTCAAATGACTGCCTCGCCTGGTTCACCAACTACTTCTCAGATAGAGTTCAATGTGTCAAATCGGAGGGCCTGTTGTCTGGACCTATGGTAGTCTCTATGGGGGTGCCACAGGGTTCAATTCTTGGGCCAACTCTTTTCTCTGTGTATATCAATGATGTCGCTCTTGCTGCTGGTGACTCTCAGATCCACCTCTACGCAGACGACACCATTTTGTATACATCTGGCCCTTCATTGGACACTGTGTTAACAAACCTCCAAACGAGCTTCAATTCCATACAAAACTCCTTAAGTAGCCTCCAACTGCTCTTATACTCTAGTAAAACAAAATGCATGCTCTTCAACCGAACGCTGCTTGCACCCGCCCACCCGACTAGAATCACTACTCTAGACGGGTCTGACCTAGAGTACGTGGACAACTACAAATATCTAGGTGTCTGGTTAGACTGTAAACTCTCCTTCCAGACTCACATTAAGAATCTCCAATCCAAAGTTAAATCTAGAATCGGTTTCCTATTTCGCAACAAAGCCTCCTTCACTCATGCTGCCAAACATGCCCTCGTAAAACTGACTATCCTACCGATCCTCGACTTCGGCGATGTCATTTACAAAATAGCCTCCAACACTCTACTCAGCAAATTGGATGTTGTCTATCACAGTGCCATCCGTTTTGTCTCCAAAGCCCCATATAATACCCACCACTGTGACCTGTACGCTCTTGTTGGCTGGTCCTCACTACATATTCGTCGCCAAACCCACTGGCTCCAGGCCATCTATAAATCACTGCTAGGCAAATCCCCGCCTTATCTTAGCTCATTGGTCACCATAGCAACACCCACCCGTAGTCTGCGCTCCAGCGGGTATATCTCACTGGTCATCCCCAAAGCCAACACCTCCTTTGGCCGCAATTCCTTCCAGTTCTCTGCTGCCAATGACTGGAACAAATTGCAAAAATCTCTGAAGCTGGAGACACTTATCTCCCTCACTAACTTTAAGCATCAGTTGTCAGAGCACCTTACCGATCACTGCACCTGTACACAGCCCATCTGAAATTAGCCCGCCCAACTACCTCATCCCTATATTGTTATTTATTTTGCTCATCTGTACCCCAGTATCTCTATTTGCACATCATCTCTTGCACATCATTCCAGTGTTAACACTAAATTGTAATTATTTTGCACTATAGCCTATTTTATTGCCTTACCTCCATAACTTGCTAAATTTGCACACTGTATATTAATTGTATTTCTGCTGTATATTTTTTTTATTTATTTTTTGTTTGTTTGTTTTGTTTTGATTTTTGTTTTTGTTTTACCCCATATGTAACTCTGTGTTGTTGTTTTTATCGCACTGCTTTGCTTTATCTTGGCCAGGTCGCAGTTGTAAATGAGAACTTGTTCTCAACTGGTTTACCTGGTTAAATAAAGGTGAAATAAAAAAATTTAAAAAATAAAAATTGTTGACAAGTGTTAATTCTACACTGAGTATACAAAACATTAAGAACACCTGCTCTTTCCCAGACATAGACTGACCAGTTGAATCTGGGTGAAAGCTATGAAGCGTTATTGATGTCACTTGTTAAATCCACTTTAATCAGTGTAGCTGAAGGGGAGGAGACAGGTTTTAAAAAATGATTTTTAAGGCTTTAGATAATTGACACATGGATTGTGTATGTGTTCCATTCAGAGGGTGAATTGGCAAGACAACAGATTTAAGTGTCTTTGAACAGGATATGGAAGTTGGGGCCAGGCAAACCGGTTTGAGTGTGTCAAGAACTGCAACGCTGCTGGGTATTTTACGCTCAACAGTTTGCCGTATGTATCAAGAATGTCCTCCACCCAAAGGACATCCAGCCAACTTGACATAACTGTGGGAAGCATTGGAGTCAACATGGGCCGGCTTCCCTGTTGAATGTTTTTGACACCTTGTAGAGTCTGTGCCCTGACAAATTGAGGCTGTTCTGAGGGCAAAAGGTTGGGGTGCAACGCAATATTAGGAAGATGTTTCTAATGTTTTGTACACTCAGTGGATAGTTGATGTGAGTTCAGATAATGTTTTGTTGTTATGTTATTTACCCTTTCCAGATAAAGACCTGTTGCTCTCTAAACTGCCATGTAATCACTGAATGCTTTTAATAAACTCAGTCTTGTGTGATTTCCCCTCCAGTTTTTTATTTCACAGTGGTCAAGGGGTTATTGATCATTAGTGATTCCATCAGTGACACCAGACATCAGCTCAGCCCGGAGGTTCAGCACCTTGACCCTTAGTGACCTCTCCCCCAGACAGACAGACAGACAGACAGACAGACAGACAGATAGACAGGCAGACAGGCAGACAGAAGAATGTCAGAGGCAGAATTCTGCATCTTCATATCACAATAACAGATTTTTAATGCAACTGGAGGTGGTCTGAATATCGCTCACACAGGACAACGACTCCTATTGTTAGGGGCATAGACATGAGCATCTTGTCACTATATACAGATCTCTGGACGGGTGGATACACTTTTACACCTGCTACGTTAGGTTAGATACACACAGACCACATGACAGAGGAATGTACACAACACAACTACGAGAGGGACAGAGACAGTTGGTGAAAGTGGACCTCATCTACTCTGAAGAACTAGTTAAACGATTTGTTCAGACGGTTCTGCAGTATACTTAGACAGGCTAGCTAAATAGGATGACTAAAGACAGTACAGTATGGGGAACACATACAGTGCCTTGCAAAAGTATTCATCCCCCTTGGTGTTTTTCCCATGTTGTTGCATTACAACCTGTAATTTAAATTGACCTTTATTTGGATTACATGTAATGGACATACACAAAGTAGTCCAAATTGGTGAAGTGAAATGAAAAAAATAACTTATTTCAAAAGATTCTAACAAATAAATAACAGAAAAGGGGTGCATTCATATGTATTCACCCCCTTTGCTATGATCCCCTAAAAAGATCTGCTGCAACCAATTACCTTCAGAAGTCATATAATTAGTTAAATAAATTCCACCTGTGTGCAATCTGTCACATGATCTGTCACATGATCTCAGTGTATATACACCTGTTCTGAAAGGCCCCAGAGTCTGCAACACCACTAAGCAAGGGGCACCCCCACGTAAGCGGCACCCCCAAGTAAGCGGCACCATGAAGACCAAGGAGCTCTCCAAACAGGTCAGGGACAAAGTTGTGGAGAAGTACAGATCAGGGTTGGTTGGGTTATAAAAAAATATCAGAAACTTTGAACATCCCACGGAGCACCATTAAATCCATTATTAAAAAATGGAACGAATATGGCACCACAACAAACTTGCCAGTAGAGGGCCGCCCACCAAAACTCACAGACCAGGCAAGGAGGGCATTAATCAGAGAGGCAACAAAGATACCAAAGATAACCCTCAAGGAGCTGCAAAGCTCCACAGCGGAGATTGGAGTCTCTGTCCATAGGACCACTTTAAGCCATACACTCCACAGAGCTGGGCTTTATGGAAGAGTGGTCAAAAAAAGCCATTGCTTAAAGAAAAAAATAAGCAACCACGTTTCGTTTTCGCCAAAGGCATGTGGGAGACTCCCCAAACATATGGAAGAAGGTACTCTGGTCATATGAGACTTAAATTGAACTTTTTGGCCATCAAGTAAAATGTCTGGCGCAAACGCAACACCTCTCATCACCCCGAGAACACCATCACCACATTGAAGCATGGTGGTGGCAATATCATGCTGTGGGGATGTTTTTCATTGGCAGGGACTGGGAAACTGGTCACAATTGAAGGAGTGATGGATGGCACTAAATACAGGGAAATTCTTGAGGGAAACCTGTTTCAGTCTTCCAGAGATTTGAGACTGGGATGGAGGTTCACCTTCCAGCTGGACAATGACCCTAAGCATACTGCTAAAGCAACACTGAAGTGGTTTAAGGAGAAACATTTAAATGTCTTGGAATGGCCTAGTCAAAGCCCAGACCTCAATCCAATTGAGAATCTGTGGTATGACTTAAAGATTGCTGTACACCAGCGGAACCCATCCAACTTGAAGGAGCTGGAGTAGTTTTGCCTTGAAGAATGGGAAAATTTCTTGTTTGTTTCACAAGAAAAAATGTTTTTACATCTTCAAAGTGGTAGGCATGTTGTGGAAATGAAATGTTACAAACCCCCAAAAAAACTATTTTAATTCCAGGTTGTAAGGCAACAAAATAAGAAAAATTCCAAGGGGGGTTAATAATTTCGCAAGACACTGTACACAACTGAAATATTTCATTATTTCATAGTCATTTCCTATTATTATTTTTTTTGTTTTGGCAATTTAATGTTCACTGTTTTTTGCTTTGAAATTTCCCTTAAAAAGCTCTAAAACCATTGTAATGGAATTATTTGATAATGCATGTCATGTTTTTTTTTTATTATCGTATTCGAAAACCGTTATTTTTTGTTGTTGTAATCGAACCGAAACCGAACAGACCTAAAAAAGCACTAATTTCTCAGCATTAACACACACACACACACCTTTTGATTGTCGTTTCAAAAGCAAGTTTTGTTTTAAAATTCTTAAAACAAAGACAGATTAGATGTTGTGGGACATAAATGTTCAATTATACCAATGTCATTTGTTCCTCCATTTAGCTGTATAGTGTCCTATTAGCATTTAGCTGTATAGTGTCCTATTAGCATTTAGCTGTATAGTGTCCTATTAGCATTTAGCTGTATAGTGTCCTATTAGCATTTAGCTGTATAGTGTCCTATTAGCATTTAGCTGTATAGTGTAGAGCCCCGTGGGCCCTGGTCAATAGTAGTGAGTGCTCTATATAGGGAACAGGGTACCATTGAATATAGGGTGAAGTTTTCCCTACAGGCTGATCTTGGGTTAGTTTTGCATTTCCCCCACTAATGGATAAGGTTAGGATTGGGGAAGGAGAAGCTAATCCTAGATATGTACCTCGGGGAAACTTTACCTGTACTTTCTTCACTGCAGATTGGTGGGAGTATGAAAGATGAACATTGAAATATTTCTCTCTGCTGGCCAGAGAACAATATTACACCTCAGGCCTACATGTACAGTACTGCATCATCCTGTCAGCCAGTTACACCATGACCCAGACACTCCAGGAGAATCTCAGCCAGTTACACCATGACCCAGGCACTCAGGGAGAATCTCAGCCAGTTACACCATGACCCAGACACTCTGGGAGAATCTCAGCCAGTTACACCATGACCCAGACACTCTGGAAGAATATCAGCCAGTTACACCATGACCCAGACATTCTGGGAGAATCTCAGCCAGTTACACCATTACCCAGACACTCTGGGAGAATCTCAGCCAGTTACACCATGACCCAGACACTCTGGGAGAATCTCAGCCAGTTACACCATGACCCAGACACTCTGGGAGAATCTCAACCAGTTACACCATTACCCAGACACTCTGGGAGAATCTCAGCCAGTTACACCATGACCCAGACACTCTGGGAGAATCTCAGCCAGTTACACCATGACCCAGTGTCAAGGTAGATGTAGGTGGGTGTGGGTGGAATCAGGCGCAGGACGCAGTACGTTAGTCCAACAGACTTTAGTGAGGCACAGCAAAACAAACACGAAATAAATGCCCTGAGGCAAAAGCGCACAAACAGGTGCGACAAAATACTCCAAAACTAAGGAGCAAACTAGCTCAACCGAGCAAACAGTAAATATCCAGCCTACCGGCACGACAGTAAAACAATCAGACACAACACCTGACAAACACAACGAGAACTAAATAGGACACTAATGACACTAAATGATAACAGGTGTGACAACAATCAGACAAAAGCAAACGATTATAGAAACATGCAACGGTGGCAGCTAGTATTCCGGAGACGACGAACGCCGAAGCCTGCCCGAGCAAGGAAGAGAGGCAGCCTCGGCCGAAACCGTGACAGTACCCCCCCCTTGACGCGCGGCTCCAGACGTGCGCCGACTCCAGCCTCGGGGACGACCAGGAGGACGCGGAGCAGGATGCGTCGGGTGCCCACGATGGAATTCCGTCAGGAGAGACGGGTCCAAAATGTCTCTCCTCGGCACCCAGCACCGTTCCTCCGGGCCGTACCCCTCCCACTCCACTAGATATTGGAGACCCCCCATCCGACGTCTCGAATCCAAGATGGACCGCACAGAGTACGCCGGTGCCCCCTCGATGTCCAATGGGGGCGGAGGAGTCTCCCTGATCTCACTTTCTTGGAGTGGGCCAGCTACCACCGGCCTGAGAAGAGACACATGGAATGAGGGGTTAATACTTTTATACTCCACAGGCAGTTGTAATTTGTAACACACCTCGTTCAACCTTCTCAGGACTTTAAATGGCCCTACAAACCGCCGACCCAGTTTCCGACATTGCAGGCGGAGGGGCAGGTTTCTGGTAGAGAGCCAGACTCGATCACCAGGTGTGTACACCGGTC
Organism: Coregonus lavaretus; assembly: GCF_964263955.1. NCBI lineage: Eukaryota > Metazoa > Chordata > Actinopteri > Salmoniformes > Salmonidae > Coregonus > Coregonus lavaretus. Next base: position 72,777 of record NW_028156575.1, read on the forward strand.
CCTCACTGCGGTGGAGATCGGCGCTCGCCTTATGACGACGGATGGCCCGCTGCAGGTGGACGTGTGCAGCGTTCCATGTCTCCTCCGAGCGCCGCACCCACTCATCCACCGCAGGAGCCTCGATCTGGCTCTGCTGCCAAGGTGCCAGAACCGGCTGGTAACCTAACACACATTGGAAAGGGGTTAGGTTAGTGGAGGAATGGCGTAGGGAATTCTGGGCCATTTCGGCCCAGGGAACGTACCTTGCCCACTCCTCCGGCCAGTCCTGGCAGTATGTTCTAAGAAACATACCCACATCCTGGTTCACACGTTCCACCTGCCCATTACTCTCCGGGTGGTAACCCGAGGTGAGGCTCACCGAGACCCCCAACCGCTCCATAAAAGCTCTCCAGACTCTGGAGGTAAATTGGGGACCTCGATCAGACACAATATCCTCGGGTACCCCGTAGTGCCGGAACACATGGGTGAATAGTGCTTCGGCAGTTTGCAGGGCCGTAGGAAGGCCCGGCATGGGGAGCAAACGACAGGCCTTAGAAAACCGGTCCACAACGACCAGTATAGTGGTATTCCCCTGTGAAGGAGGAAGGTCAGTGAGGAAATCCACCGAGAGGTGAGACCATGGTCGTTGTGGAACGGGCAGGGGTAGTAACTTACCCCTAGGCAGATGTCTAGGCGCCTTACACTGGGCGCACACCGAGCAGGAGGAAACATAAACCCTCACATCCCTCGCCAACGTGGGCCACCAGTACTTGGCACTAAGACAGTGCACTGTCCGGCCGATACCAGGGTGTCCAGAGGAGGGTGACGTGTGAGCCCAATAGATCAATCGATCCCGAACCTCGAGCGGAACGTACTTCCGACCCTCTGGACATTGAGGTGGACTAGGGTCGGTGCGTAACGCTCGCTCGAGTTCAGCATCGACCTCCCACACTACCGGTGCCACCAGACAAGACTCCGGCAGTATGGGAGTGGGCTCCACGGACCTCTCCTCCGTGTCATACCGCCGAGACAGTGCGTCTGCCTTACCATTCTGTGACCCAGGGATGTATGTGATCTTAAATGTGAACCGAGTCAAAAACATATTCCACCTCGCCTGGCGAGGGTTCAGCCTCCTCGCTGCCCGGATGTACTCCAGGTTACGGTGGTCCGTCAAAATGAGGAAAGGGTGTTGAGCCCCGTCAAGCCAGTGCCTCCACACCTTTAGGGCCTGTACCACGGCTAACAGCTCCCTGTCCCCTACGTCATAGTTTCGCTCCGCCGGACTGAGCTTCTTGGAATAAAAAGCACAGGGGCGGAGTTTAGGTGGCGCGCCGGACCGTTGCGAAAGCACGGCTCCTATACCGGCCTCTGACGCGTCCACCTCTACCTGAAATGGCAAAGAGGGATCCGGATGCGCCAGCACCGGAGCCGAGGTAAACAGGTCCTTCAACCTCCCAAACGCCCTGTCCGCCTCAGCTGACCACTGCAGACGCACCGGACCCCCCTTCAAAATAGATGTTATGGGAGCTGCCACCTGTCCAAAACCCCGGATAAACTTCCGGTAGTAATTCGCAAACCCCAAGAACTGCTGCACCTCCTTCACAGTGGTTGGCGTTTGCCAATTACGCACGGCCGACACCCGGTCTACCTCCATCTTCACCCCTGACGCAGACAACTGATAACCCAAAAAGGAGACCGACTCCTGGAAAAACAGACACTTCTCTGCCTTGACATACAGGTCGTGCTCCAACAGCCTCCGCAACACTCTGCGCACCAGGGCCACATGCTCGACTCGGGTAGGCGAGTACACGAGAATGTCATCTATGTACACGACCACCCCCTGCCCCTGCATGTCCCTGAAGATCTCATCAATGAATGATTGGAAAACTGAAGGAGCGTTCATCAACCCGTATGGCATGACAAGATACTCGTAATGGCCCGAGGTGGTACTAAAGGCTGTCTTCCATTCATCGCCCTCCCTAATGCGCACCAAGTTGTACGCGCTCCTGTGATCTAATTTAGTGAAGAAACGCGCCCCGTGCAATGACTCCGTCATGGTCGCAATCAGCGGGAGTGGATAACTGTACTTCACCGTGATCTGATTGAGACCACGGTAATCAATGCACGGGCGTAATCCTCCATCCTTTTTCTTCACAAAAAAGAAACTCGAGGACGCAGGGGAAGTGGAAGGCCGTATGTATCCTTGTCTCAGAGATTTGTCTGTGTACGTCTCCATAGCTCTCTTCTCCTCCTGAGACAGAGGATACACATGGCTCCGTGGGAGCGCAGCTCCTGCCTGGAGGTCTATCGCACAATCTCCCTGCCTATGGGGAGGCAACTGCTTCGCCCTCGACTTACTGAACACAATAGCCAAATTCCCATACTCAGGGGGAACGTGCAATGCGGGCACCTGGTTTGGACTCTCCACCGAGGTAGCCCCTATGGAAACGCCTAAACATCGACCCACACACTGGGCAGACCACTCCATCAGAGCCCTCTCCTGCCACGAAATAGATGGGTTATGGGTACTCAACCAGGGCATGCCCAGCACCACCGGATACGCAGGAGAGTCGATCAGAAATAGCTGGATCATCTCCTGATGACCCCCCTGCGCACACATCCTAAGTGGCGCAGTGACCTCCCTGATCAAGCCCGCACCCAACGGACGGCTATCTAGGGCATGAACGGGAAAGGGAACGTCAACAGGGAGAAGGGGAATCCCTAAGGCTAAACAAAACTTCTTATCAACAAAATTCCCAGCCGCGCCTGAATCTACCAGCGCCTTATGCTGGGAATGAGGTGCTACCTGTGGAAAACGCACAGATATACAGAAATGTGCAACAGAGAGCTCTGGGTGAGTGGGGCGCCTACTCACCTGGAAGGACTTCCCAGTGCGGGACCTGTCGTCCTCTCCCCGAGGAGGCCATCCCCAGCACCTAGCCGCGGTGTGTCCTCCCCGACCACAGTTGGTGCAGGAGATGGACCCCCTCGTAAGCCGACCCCTCCTCTCTCTAGCGCCAGCGCCCCCGAGCTCCATGGGGCACGGCTCGGAGGCGCTGGAGGGTGAAATGGACGGACCCCCCTCGGAACGTCCGCGGGTAGCTAGCAGGGTATCCAGCCAGATGGACATGTCGACCAACTGGTCGAACGAGAGGCTGGTGTCCCTACAGGCCAGCTCCCTACGGACGTCCTCGCGTAGACTACATCTGTAGTGATCGATGAGAGCCCGCTCATTCCACCCTGCATCCGCCGCTAGGGTACGGAACTCCAAGGCGAACTCCTGGGCACTCCTCTTCCCCTGCCTGAGGCCGACCAGACGCTCCCCCGCCGCTTTCCCCTGAGGGGGATGGTCAAACACCGCCCTGAAGCGGCGGGAGAACTCGTCGTAGGTGATGGTGTTAGCGTCGATCCTCCTCCACTCTGCGTTGGCCCATTCCAACGCCTTCCCGGAAAGGCAGGAGATCAGGGCGGACACACTCTCGTGTCCCGAGGGCGCCGGGTGCACGGTGGCCAGGTAAAGCTCCACCTGGAGAAGGAATCCCTGACACCCGGCCGCGGTCCCATCATAGGCCCTCGGGAGCGAGAGTCGAACTCCTCTGGGTTCCGGAGCGGGAATGGGCTGAGTGGCCGATGGTGCGGGCAGGGAGGATGGCGGTGGAGGAGTCCCTCGGGTCTCCCAGCCTCGGATGGTGGTGATCACCTCCTGCAGTGCGGACCCCATCCGCAGGATCTGGTCATCCTGCTCACGGATCCTGTCCTCCAACGTCGCCTGTGCTGCTGCGGCTCCTGCTGATTCCATCGAGTATGGTGTGTGATTCTGTCAAGGTAGATGTAGGTGGGTGTGGGTGGAATCAGGCGCAGGACGCAGTACGTTAGTCCAACAGACTTTAGTGAGGCACAGCAAAACAAACAAGAAATAAATGCCCTGAGGCAAAAGCTCCGCACGTAGGCATAAACACAAGCGCACAAACAGGTGCGACAAAATACTCCAAAACTAAGGAGAAAACTAGCTCAACCGAGCAAACAGTAAATATCCAGCCTACCGGCACGACAGTAAAACAATCACACACAACACCTGACAAACACAACGAGAACTAAATAGGACACTAATGACACTAAATGATAACAGGTGTGACAACAATCAGACAAAAGCAAACGAACATAGAAACATGCAACGGTGGCAGCTAGTATTCCGGAGACGACGAACGCCGAAGCCTGCCCGAGCAAGGAAGAGAGGCAGCCTCGGCCGAAACCGTGACACCCAGACACTCTGATGAAACCAAATTATATTTGTCACATGCTTCGAATACAACTTTTGTAGACTGTGAAATGCTTGCTGACGAGCCCCTTCCCAGTGATGAAGAGGTAAAGGTGTCATCATTCTCCTCAATGGCCTGCTGTATTTCAGACAGCCGTATGTCATTACTGGCCCTCACCATTTCCAACACTGCCCACTCCTGCTGGCCAGTCAGCACACGACCACAGCCAATTCTGAGGATAGAACAGAGTATACTGTCAATAGATAATACTGTATGAATACTGTAGCATGTTTTCTGAATTTACATGCATTACAATATGTCATTTACTGTAAATGTAATGGTGAAGCATTGTGCATATCCTGCAGACTTACCGGTATTCTTGGTGAAATGTTCTCATGATAGAATTGATGGTTGATCTTTTCAGATTGGGGTGAACTAACCTGGCAGCCTCTGCCATGTCCTCTGTTTACCACATGGTCAATGACGATGGCCCGGACTTCATTAGACAACAGTGTGTCTCTGATGTCCACCTCTTTGACCTCTTAGATGGGACCCATGCCCACATTTGACGGGGCCCATGTCCACCTCTTTGATGGGGCCCATGTCCTCCTCTTTGATGGGGCCCATGTCCTCGTCTTTGATGGGGCCCATGTCCTCGTCTTTGATGGGGCCCATGTCCACCTCTTTGATGGGGCCCATGTCCACCTCTTTGATGGGGCCCATGTCCTCGTCTTTGATGGGGCCCATGTCCTCGTCTTTGATGGGGCCCATGTCCACCTCTCTGACGGGCCCCTTGTCCACGAGCTCTTTGGTTTCTTCCTTTCCCTTGCAATCTATCCTGCTGCATGTTGAAAGAAATTGGAAGTGTTCACACCCTCTTTTATATGGTGATTAATTGTGGTTCCCACTATGTGAAATCAATTAGCAATAATGAGTAGTCATTATTTGGGTTTATCATGTAGCATACATGTAATTTAAATGTTTATACTTTACAAAAACATTTTATTTCTGTAGTTCTCTAAATCCATATGTAGTAAACAAAGGAGTTTAAAATCTATAGGTTTACCAAACGGTTAAGTGATTAACCATTACAGTTTTTCCCAATTGTTAACACACGTTTGATGAAACTACATCTCTGATGTTAGCCAATTTCCCCAAACATCTTGCAAAATGAAACAGCAATCAAAATCATATACTCCCTGCTCAAAATGAAACTCTGCATACAAATGAGACACACACACATCAAATGAATCTAACTTAGTGACAACCGAGATCACACTAATGTGACATTTTCAAAACACTACTATCAGAACCTATTTCAGTTTAAAGACTAAGATGTTTTTGCTACACTGTATATTGTTTGTGTACTCAGACAAGAAAGGAACACAAACGCAAAACTTTAAGTTGTATATTTTAACATGACTCAATACATGTCAAACAGCATACTGTAAGCACACAAACAGTAAAAATGCAAACGTACAGTAAATATATTTCGCATATGCAAAGGAAGAAAAACAGTCCTATTTGTACTACTGAACTGTATGTTAGATCAATTGAACAGAATATTAAGAAACTGTCAAAATACAGTCAAATCTAAATCATAAGACAAGAAACAAATACTCCATTGTGAAAACAAAATCACTCATGTCTGTTTTTTTAGCTACAGATTTCAATCAACATCACAGGCGATATTCTCCTTGACCAGACAGCTTGATCTCTGCCAAGTTTCCTTCTATTGTTCTCTAAACACAGGAGTACTCACCTGTAGTCTTTTTGTCCATATCAAAGGTCTGATTGCAAAGTGAACATTTACTCAATTAGTGTTTGCACATGTGAAGAGAGAAAGTGATCAATGGGTAATTGAGCTTAGCTTGTTGAATATTGTTGCTTTTCATTTACAAACAATATATTTTAGTTGTGAAGGTTGTGTCAAAGGTAGAGAATTGTGTGTTGTGTTTTGCCAAATGTTTGTTATAGAATTGCAATCTGAGTGTAGAGCAAACCATGGGCCAGTAGCATTGCAGATTTGGTGTCTGGTTCTGATGAATGAGTTACAGGTTTGGGTCATTGGGCCTCATGGGCCAGTAGCATTGAGGATTTGGTGTCTGGTTCTGATGAATGAGTTACAGGTTTGGGTCATTGGGCCTCATGGTCCAGTAGCATTGCAGATTTGGTGTCTGGTTCTGCTGAATGAGTTACAGGTTTGGGTCATTGGGCCTTGTGGACCAGTAGTATTGCAGATTTGGTGTCTGGTTCTGCTGAATGAGTTACAGGTTTGGGTCATTGGGCCTCGTGAGCCAGTTTTAGCGTGTAAACAATTGGGAAAAACTGTAAACTCAGTTGGATTTAGTGATGGTCTAATGTATTTAAACAAATGAGAATCATATGTAAAGTATTGTGAGCATTAAATAGTGAAAGGCTATGACTTTATATGAAAGGTATTTCTAGATGAAACACTGATTAGGTTTGGTGAAAAGTTACTGTGTGATTGTGTGTGTTGTAATCAATTGAAAGTGTGCTTAAAGTTTTGAGAAAACAGCCTTTTTGATGATCAGTTTTGAGTTTTGTACTAAGACTTGTTAAATGTTACCACATACTTGTGAAAATAGCAAATAGTACCAAAGCGATTTTTTATAAAATAAATAAAAGTAAAATAAAATAAAAGTAAACTAAAGAGCAGATGAGTGTAAAAGTGTAAATAGTACTGTGAGTGAGTGTGTATATAGTGTGAATATATAGTAGTGTGAGTGAGTGTGTATATAGTGTGAATATATAGTAGTGTGAGTGAGTGTGTATATAGTGTGAATATTTAGTAGTGTGTATATAGTGTGAATATATAGTAGTGTGAGTGTATGTAGGGTCAGTGCAGATAGTCCAGGTAACGTTAATTAACTATTTCTCAGTCTTATGGCTATTAAGCAGGGTCAGGATAATTAGCAGGGTCAGGGTTAAGTTTACCTGAGTCCATAGGGGAAACTTCATTATGTTAACACTATTAACCATGCTGGCAGTCCAAGCACCTGGCTCATGCTGCCCCCTAGGGGTGGGATGTTGCGATTGGAAATAGACTGTCCTACTGTGGCCTAAGCTCCAGGGTTGTCCCTAGGCACAGATCAGGATCAGCTTCCCCAACCCCAAGGTCATGGCAATAAGGGATCCAGATTTTGTCAAATTAATGTCAAAAGTATATTTTTTGTTGAGGCATTTTAGCTAATCCTAACCCTTTTCCTAACTTTAACCTAGTTCTCCTAACCTGCAACATTAATTATCCTACTTGCTCCACAAATTCTCCTAACCTGCTACGAAAAGTCAAATCTGGCATTAATCTGAAAAAAAAACAGGACCCCTTCTAGCCATGACCCAACAGCAACACCGTCAGAACTATAGCAGTCTTCATTCTGAAATGAGTCTGGTCTTCTTCAGAAGTAGTGTAGTAGTCTACAGGGTTCAGGACTCACCTTTTTAAACACTTCTTATCTCTCATATCATGAGGTTCCACATGTGTTTGGTTACATAGTGCCCAATGTTCTTCTTAGTGATAAAACAGCAAACATTAAGAGTGTTTACTTATCAGACCCACATATATAATAAATATACTAGAATATTATATACTATATTCATTTGCTTTTAGTACTCACACATGAATCATATCATGTATGCAGGTCATGTGTTGTTTTGAGAAAGCAGTAAAAACATACTGACAGGACAGTTCCTATTATGGCCACTAGGTGATAGTCTGGTGTCACAGACGCATGACTGCAATCTAGAACGAAGTATTGTCCCAATTATGTCTCCTTTCTCCTAAAGTGTGCACTTGTTCACTTCCCTAAACTGAAATGATTGGTATAAGAACTATGGTGGAAACTCCCACTTGATAACAGAAGGTATAGTCCCATGGGTGGAACGGTGGGAGACGAACAGTACCCCCTATCCCACTATCTTCTTCTCCCTCTCTCCCCACCTTTCTTCTTCTTCCCCTCTCCTCCTCTACCCCCTCTCTTCTTCTCCCTCTCTCCTCCTCTCCCCCTCACCTCTTCTCCCCCTCTCCTCCTCTCCCCCTCACCTCTTCTCCATCTCTCCTCCTCTCCCCCCTCTCCTCTTCTCCATCTCTCCTCCTCTCCCCCCTCTCCTCTTCTCCCTCTCTCCTCCTCTCCCCCTCTCCTCTTCTCCCTCTCTCCTCCTCTCCCCCCTCTCCTCTTCTCCCTCTTTCCTCCTCTACCCCCTCTCCCCCTCTTCGTCTCTTTCCCCTTACATTATATAATATACATTAGAGGAGGGGAGGGAGGGAGGGAGGGAGGGAGGGAGGGAGGGAGGGAGGGAGGGAGGGAGGGAGGGAGGGAGGGAGAAGAGAGTAATGGGGGAGACATAGAGAGGGGGAGGGAAAGGGGAGGAGAGAGGGAGGAGAGCGAGAGATGGGAGAGAGAGAGAATATATTATTATCAATGACATCTCACCAGTGATGTCATCATAACCAGAAACCTATTCCACTCTTGGCACAGCCCAGCCTGACCCTGACCTATAACATCAGGCCTGATGAGTTGACCTCCCTCCCCCTCTCCCCCTCTCCTCTTCTCCCTCTCTCCCCCCTCCACCCTCTCCTCTTCTCCCTCTCTCCCCTCTCCTCTTCTCCCTCTCTTCACCTCTCCACCCTCTCCTCTTCTCCCTCTATCCCTCTCTACCTTCTCCTCTCCCTCCCCCTCTCCCCCTCTCTTCTTCTCCCTCTCTCCCCCCTCCACCCTCTCCTCTTCTCCCTCTCTCCCCCTCTCCACCCTCTCATCTTCTCCCTCTCTCCCCCTCTCCTCTCCTATCTTCCTCTCCCCCTCTCCCCTCTCTCCTCTTCTCCCTCTCTGCTCCTCTCCCCTTCTCCTCCTCTCCCTCTCTCAACCTCCTCTCCTTCTCTCCTTCTCTCCACTCTCTCCTCCTCTTCATCTCTCCTCCTCTTCCTCTCTCCTCCTCTCCCCACTCTCCTCTCCTCCTCACCCCCCTCTCGCCCTCTTCTTCTCCCTTACATTATAAAATATATATCTGAGGAGGGGAGAGAGAGAGAGAGGGAGGGAGGGAGGGAGGGAGGAGCAAGAGAGTAATGGGGAGACATAGAGAGGGGGAGGGAAAGGGGAGGAGAGAGGGAGAGAGCGAGAGATGGGAGAGAGAGAGAATATATTATTATCACTGACATCTCACCAGTGATGTCATCATAACCAGTAACCTTTTCCACTCTTGGCACAGCCCAGCCTGACCCTGACATATAACATCAGGCCTGATGAGTTGACCTCCCTCCCCCTCTCTCCCCTCTCCTCTTCTCCCTCTCTTCACCTCTCCAGCCTCTCCTCTTCTCCCTCTATCCCTCTCTCCCTTCTCCTCTCACTCCCCCTCTCCCCCTCTCCCCCCTCTCCTCCTCTCCCTCTCTCCCCCACTCCACCTTCTCCTCCTCTCCCTCTCTCCCCCTCTCCTCCTCTCCTCTCCTCTCCTCTCCTCTCCTCTCCTCTCCTCTCCTCTCCTCTCCTCTCCTCTCCTCTCCTCTCCTCTCCTCTCCTCTCCTCTCCTCTCCTCGTCTCCTCTTCTCCCTCTCTGCTCCTCTCCCCTTCTCCTCTTCTTCCTCTCTCCCCTCTCCTCTTCTCCCTCTCTCCCTCTCTCCCCTTCTCCCCCTTTCCTCTCCTCTCCCCCTCTCCACCCTCTCCCCTCACCTCCTCTCCATCTCTCCTCTCTCTCCCTCTCCTCCTCTCCCTCTCCTCTCTCCCCCTCTCCTCCTCTCCTCTCTTCCCCCTCTCCCCCCACTCCTCTTCTCCCTCTCTCCCCTCTCCACCCTCTCATCTTCTCCCTCTCTCCCCCTCTCCACACTCTGATCTTCTCCCTCTCTCCCCTCTCTCTCTCTCCTCTCCCCTCTCCCCCTCTCCTCTCCCTCTTTCTCCCTCTCTGCTCTTCCCACTCTCTGCTCCTCTCCCCTTTCCCTCCTCTCCCTCTCTCAACCTCCTCTCCTTCTCTCCTCCTCTTCCTCTCTCCTCCTCTTCCTCTCTCCTCCTCTCCCCACTCTCCTCTCCTCCTCACCCCCTCTCCCCTCTTCTTCTCCCTTACAATATATAATATATATCTGAGGAGGGGCGGGAGAGAGAGAGGGAGGGAGGGAGGGAGGAGGAAGAGAGAAATGGGGGAGACATAGAGAGGGGGAGGGAAAGGGGAGGAGAGAGGGAGGAGAGCGAGAGATGGGAGAGAGAGATAATATATTATTATCACTGACTTCTCACCAGTGATGTCATCATAACCAGCAACCTTTTCCACTCTTGGCCCAGCCCAGCCTGACCCTGACATATAGCATCAGGCCTGTTGAGTTGACTTGGGTAACAGACCTCTAGCTTCTACACCACATCCCCCTTCTCCTGCTCTAACATGAGACATCATCAGTACTCATTTTGGGTGCTGTTACTGTTTATATTTAGGTGCTGGAAAATTAACCAATATTCTATAAGAGGTGAACTCAAGCAGTAGAAAGTTAGAGGTGATATTATAGGACACAATATGTGAAACATTGCTGCAAGACAGATCAGTTTGCTGTGTTTAGCTGGGCTCAACCACTGATCCAAGATAAGTTGCTAATAAGTTTATCTCACATCAAAGACCTAATGAACTAATGACATAGAAGTCATATAGCCTAGCAGTAT
>NW_028156574.1:5000-32782 GCF_964263955.1 Coregonus lavaretus
GCGTAAAAATCATCTTTTGTCCTCAGTTGCAACACTCACTACCGAGTTCCAAACTGCCTCTGGAAGCAACGTCAGCACAATAACTGTTCGTCTGGAGCTTCATGAAATTGGTTTCCAGGGCCGAGCGGCCGCACACAAGCCTAAGATCCCCATGCGCAATGCCAAGCGTCGGTGTAAAGATCGCCGGCATTGGGACTCTGGAGAAGTGGAAACGCGTTCTCTGGAGTGATGAATCATGCTTCACCAACTGCCAGTCTGACGGAAGAATCTGGGTTTGGCGGATGCCAGGAGAAAGCTACCTGCCCCAATGCATATTGCCAACTGTAAAGTTTGGTGGAGCTCTAGCCTCTAGTAAGATGGCCTGACAGACATGGAAGCTGTTCATTGACATCAGCTCAGCCTTCAACCCCATAGTACTCTCCAAGCTCATCATTATGCTCGGGGCCCTGGGTCTGAACCCCGCCCTGTGCAACTGGGTCCTGGACTTCCTGACGGGCCGCCCCCAGATGGTGAAGGTAGGAAACAACACCTCCACTACACTGATCCTCAACAAAAGGGGCCCCACAAGGGTGCGTGCTCAGCCCCCTTCTGTACTCCCTGTTCACCCATGACTGCGTGGTCACGCATGCCTCCAACTCAATAATCAAGTTTGCAGAAGACACAACAGTAGTAGGCCTGATTACCAACAAAGACGAGACAGCCTACAGAGAGGAGGTGAGGGCCCTGGCGGAGTGGTGCCAGGAAAATAACCTCTCCCTCAACGTCAACAAAACGAAGGAGCTGATCATGGACGTCTGGAGAGGGAGCACGCCCCTATCCACAGCGACTGGACCGCAGTGGAGAAGGTGAAAAGCTTCAAGTTCTTTGGCGTACACACATCACTGACAATCTGAAATGGTCCACCCACCCACCACAGTGTGGTGAAAAAGGCCTTCACCCAGTACCTTGCCATGAACTTAGTCACTGTCACTAGCCGGCTACCACCCGGTTACTCAACCCTGCACCTTAGAGGCTGCTGCCCTATATACATAGACATGGAATCACTGGTCACCTTAATAATGGAACACTAGTCACTTTAATAATGTTTACATACTGTTTTACTCATTTCATATGAATATTCTGTATTCTCGTCAAGTCCATCCTTTTCAGCTATTTCTCTATATATAGTACTCTATCCTACGTATTCTACAGATATACTAAATATTCTATCCACATACTGTCTATAATGTCTATACATCCCATCATATATATTTATTTATACTCCGGACTCCGACATCCTAATATTTAGATATTTCTTCATTCCATTCTTTTACTTTTAGATCTGTGTGTATTGTTGTGAATTGTTAGATACTACTGCACTGTTGGAGCTAGGAACACAAGCATTTCGCTACACCTGCAATAGCATCTGCTAAATATGTGTATGCAACCAATACATTTGATTTGGAGGAGGAATAATGGTCTGGGGCTGTTTTTCATGGTTTGGTTTAGGCCCCTTAGTTCCAGTGAAGGGAAATCTTAACGCTACAGCATACAATGACATTCTAGACGATTATGTTCTTCCAACTTTGAGGCAACAGTTTGGTGAAGGCCCTTTCCTGTTTCAGCATGACAATGCCCCTGTGCACAAAGCGAGGCCAATACAGAAATGGTTTGTTGAGATCAGTTTGGAAGAACTTGACTGGCCTGCACAGAGCCCTGACCTCAACCCCATCGAACACCTTTGGGATGAATTGGAACGCTGACTGCGAGCCAGGCCTAATCGCCCAATATCAGTGCCCCACCTCACTAATGCTCTTGTGGCTGAATGGAAGCAAGTCCCCGCAGCAATGTTCCAACATCTAGTGGAAAGCCTTCACAGAAGAGTGGAGGCTGTTATAGCAGCAAAGGGGGGACCAATTCCATATTAATGCCCATGATTTAAGAATGAGATGTTCGACGAGCAGGTGTCCACATACTTATGGTCATGTAGTGTATATAAATGTACCGGGGCCTCCCACTCCTCTTTCTATTCTGGTTAGAGCCAATTTGCGCTGTTCTGCGAAGGGAGTAGTACACAGCGTTGTACGAGATCTTCAGTTTCTTGGCAATTTCTCACATAGAATAGCCTTCATTTCTCAGAACAAGAATAGACTGACGAGTTTTAGAAGAAAGTTATTTGTTTCTGGCCATTTCGAGCCTGTAATCGAACCCACAATTGCTGATGCTCCAGATACTCAACTAGTCTCAAGAAGGCCAGTTTTATTGCTTCTTTAATCAGCACAACATAATTGCAAAAGGGTTTTCTAATGATCAATTAGCCTTTTAAAATGATAAACTTGGATTAGCAAACACAACGTGCCATTGGAACAGAGGACTGATGGTTGCTGATAATGGGCCTCTGTACGCCTATGTAGATATTCCATAAAAAATCAGCCGTTTCCAGCTACAATAGCCATTTACAACATTAACAATGTCTACACTGTATTTCTGATCAATTTGATTGCTTTTCTTTCGAAAACAAGGACATTTCTAAGTGACCCCAAACTTTTGAACAGTAGTGTATATATATATATACATATATATAGTATTTGTCAAGTATTTTCAATCCCATTTGTGATTATAGGGGCGGCAGGTAGCTTGGTGGTTAAGAGCGTTGTGCCAGTAACCGAAAGGTTGCTGGTTCTAATCCCCGAGCCGACTAGGTGAAAAATCTGTCGACGTGCCCTTGAGCAAGGCACTTAACCCTAATTGCTCTGGATAAGAGCGTCTGCTAAATGACTAAAATGTTAATTATATGATCCACCTTTATGTCTCATAATGACATAAAGAAATGAAAACTTCTGTAAATGAACACCAAAGATAATGGCAATAATAAGGAAATCTAATAATGTTTAAGGTAGACACACACACCCTCGGTATCATCAGAGTGCAACATTACCTGCCGTTCCATTACACTCTTCACATTGTTAGATGAGCAGAAAGGGGGAAATCGAGGATGAAACCAAACCTTGGAGGTTTTATTTTAGAATGGTAATTTTTTATGAGGAATAAATGCGATACAGACACACACACACACACACACACACACACACACACACACACACACACACACACACACACACACACACACACAGCAAAACGCAGCAAACCAGATTAAATTTCCTCATTCTGAAGTGTATGCAGTCATTAGAGCTTAAATGGAGTATCGAGTAACACAGAAAGAGAAAGAAAGAGAGAGTTATACAGACAGAGAGAAAGAGAGTGAAGAGAAAGAGAGAGAGGTAGAGCGAGAGAAAGATGGAGAGAGACATACTGAGAGAGACAGGGAGAAGGGGAGAGACAGAAACAGAGAGAGAGAGACATGGAGAGAGAGATAGAGATATATAGAGGTAGAGAGAGTAGAGAGAGAGAGTAGAGAGAGAGAGAGAGAGAGAGAGAGAGACAGAGAGAGAGAGAGAGAGAGAGAGAGAGACAGAGAGAGAGAGAGAGACAGGGAGAGAGAGAGAGAGAGAGAGACAGAGAGAGAGAGAGAGACAGGGAGAGAGAGAGAGAGAGAGAGAGAGAGAGAGTAGAGAGAGAGAGAGAGAGAGAGAGAGAGAGAGAGAGAGAGAGAGAGAGAGAGAAACAGAGAGAGAGAGAGACATGGAGAGAGAGATAGAGATATAGAGAGGTAGAGAGAGTAGAGAGAGAGAGAGAGAGAGAGAGAGAGAGAGAGAGAGAGAGAGAAACAGAGAGAGATATAGAGAGGTAGAGAGAGTAGAGAGAGAGAGAGAGAGAGAGAGAGAGACAGAAACAGAGAGCGAGAGAGAAAGATGGAGAGAGATAGAGAGAGAGAGAGAGAGAGAGAGAGAGAGAGAGAGAAAGAGATATGGAGAGAGAAGTTGGGGTTTGTCTCTTGTCTCTCTGACAGTCCCTGTAGTAAATCCCTGATGACAGTCCTAGATTGGAGATCACTGCTGTCTCTCTCCAGTGGGAATTAATTCAACCAAAACCCATTACGTTATTGGATCACTTTAAATGAGTCGACCCCCCAGTGATGGGTTTGGGGACAGCCAGGAAATTAACACCAGCCACCAACCAAATGCTGATAGATATAACATTTTTTTCAATGCAATCAATTTCAAAACCATTCAATAAATGTTGTTTTAACATGACAAAACATGTGCATGGGTCTTCTGTGATTTAAAATGTGAAAAAACAGTGTCTGATACATGTTTGGGAGTGGCTGGTAAAAATTGGGCTGCGGCTAATGGACCAAAAAGTTAATTTCCCACCCTGGGGACAGCCTTTGGGCGAAAAATACTTCCTACATATGTGCAGATTTACACACACTCGCACGTATGCACGTCATATATCGTACATACCCAATCATACACAGACAGACATAAAGATGAACGGACGGAACGGACGGACAGACAAGAGACAAGCAGACAGAAAGCTACAAACACACACACCCTCTCCCCCACATCATGACGGGTCACATCACTAACCAACCCTCTCATACATCATGACGGGTCACATCACTAACCAACCCTCTCATACATCACGACGGGTCACATCACTAACCAACCCTCTCATACATCATGACGAGTCACATCACTAACCAACCCTCTCATACATCATGACGGGTCACATCACTAACCAACCCTCTCATACATCATGACGGGTCACATCACTAACCAACCCTCCCCCACATCATGACGGGTCACATCACTAACCAACCCTCTCATACATCATGACGGGTCACATCACTAACCAACCCTCTCATACATCATGACGGGTCACATCACTAACCAACCCTCTCATACATCATGACGGGTCACATCACTAACCAACCCTCTCATACATCATGACGGGTCACATCACTAACTAACCCTCTCATACATCATGACGGGTCACATCACTAACCAACCCTCTCATACATCATGACGGGTCACATCACTGACCAACCCTCTCATACATCATGACGGGTCACATCACTAACCAACCCTCTCATACATCATGACCGGTCACATCACTAACCAACCCTCTGATACATCACGACGGGTCACATCACTAACCAACCCTCTCATACATCATGACGGGTCACATCACTAACCAACCCTCTCATACATCATGACGGGTCACATCACTAACCAACCCTCTCATACATCATGACCGGTCACATCACTAACCAACCCTCTGATACATCACGACGGGTCACATCACTAACCAACCCTCTCATACATCACGACGGGTCACGTCACTAACCAACCCTCTCATACATCATGACGGGTCACATCACTAACCAACCCTCTCATACATCATGACGGGTCACATCACTAACCAACCCTCTCATACATCATGACCGGTCACATCACTAACCAACCCTCTCATACATCATGACCGGTCACATCACTAACCAACCCTCTGATACATCACGACGGGTCACGTCACTAACCAACACTCTCATACATCACGACGGGTCACGTCACTAACCAACCCTCTCATACATCACGACGGGTCACGTCACTAACCAACCCTCTCATACATCACAACGGGTCACATCACTAACCAACCCTCTCATACATCATGACGGGTCACATCACTAACCAACCCTCTCATACATCATGACGGGTCACATCACTAACCAACCCTCTCATACATCACGACGGGTCACATCACTAACCAACCCTCTCATACATCACGACGGGTCACATCACTAACCAACCCTCTCATACATCACGACGGGTCACATCACTAACCAAACTTCTCATACATCATGACGGGTCACATCACTAACCAACCCTCTCATACATCATGACGGGTCACATCACTAACCAACCCTCTCATACATCATGACGGGTCACATCACTAACCAACCCTCTCATACATCATGACGGGTCACATCCTAACCAACCCTCTCATACATCATGACGGGTCACATCACTAACCAACCCTCTCATACATCATGACGGGTCACATCACTAACCAACCCTCTCATACATCATGACGGGTCACATCACTAACCAACCCTCTCATACATCATGACGGGTCACATCACTAACCAACCCTCTCTCATACATCATGACGGGTCACATCACTAACCAACCCTCTCATACATCATGACGGGTCACATCACTAACCAACCCTCTCATACATCATGACGGGTCACATCACTAACCAACCCTCTCATACATCATGACGGGTCACATCACTAACCAACCCTCTCATACATCATGACGGGTCACATCACTAACCAACCCTCTCATACATCATGACGGGTCACATCACTAACCAACCCTCTCATACATCAAAGTCTGTGTATGCTGAAGCTCCCCCAGTCTAATCAAGGGAGAGTAGGGCATCTCTGTGTGTGTGTGTGTGTGGGGGGGGGGGGGGGGGTTCATCAGTATTGCGGTGGTGTTCAGAGCACACATGCACACACACACACACACACACACACACACACACACACACACACACACACACACACACACACACACACACACACACACACACACACACACACGGCGGCAGTAACAGAGCAGATGGGTTGGGGTGATTTCATGTCCCCACCGGCGCCGTGACCAACTGTGCTGCAACGCCATTGGACAAGGATCATATAACAGACGGCCTATCAGAGGCCTCTGAGGATAGAACTACAGCTAAACAGGTGTGGAGAAGATGTGGGGAGGAGAGGGGAGGAGAAGAGGAGTGAGGAAAGAGGAGAAGGGGAGAGGAATGAGAGAAGAGGAGGATGTTTATTTACTTTCCCATTTGCACATCATTACAACACATTTTACATTTTAGCAGACGCTCTTATCCAGAGCGACTTACAGTTAGTGAATACATTATTTATTTTTTATACTGGCCCCCCGTGGGAATCGAACCCACAACTCTGGCGTTGCAAACGCCATGCTCTATCAACTGAGCTACATCCCTGCCGGCCATTCCCTCCCCTACCCTGGACGACGCTGGGCCAATTGTGCGCCGCCCATGAGTCTCCCGGTCGCGGCCGGCTGCGACAGAGCCTGGATTCAAACCAGGATCTCTAGTGGCACAGTTAGCACTGCGATGCAGTGCCTTAGACCACTGCGCCACTCAGGAACTCTAACACTGTACATAGACATAATATGACACTTGATGCAACCAGTCAGGATGCTCTCGATGGTGCAGCTGGAGAACTTTTTGAGAATCTGGGGACCCATGCCAAATCTTTTCAGTATCCTGGGTGGGAATTGGCTTTGTCGTGCCCTCTTCACAACTGTCTTGGTGTGTTTGGACCATGATAGTTTGTTGGTGATGTGGACACCAAGGAACTTGAAACTCTCGACTCGCTCCACTACAGCCCCGTCGATGTGAATGGGGGCGTGCTGACGTTGAGGGAGAGGTTGTTGTCCTGGCACCACACTGCCAGGTCTCTGACCTCCTCCCTATAGGCTGTCTCATCGTTGTCAGTGATCAGGCCTACCACCGTTGTGTTGTAGGCAAACTTAATGATGGTGTTGGAGTCGTGCCTGGCCATGCAGTCATGAGTGAACAGGGAGTACAGGAGGGGACTAAGCACGCACCCCTGAGGGGCCCCAGTGTTGAGGATCAGCGTGGCAGATGTGTTGTTGCCTACCCTTACCACCTGGGGGCGGCCCGTCAGGAAGTCCAGGATCCAGTTGCAGAGGGAGGTGTTTAGTCCCAGGGTCCTTAGCTTAGTGATGAGCTTTGTGGGCACTATGGTGTTGAACGCTGAGCTGTAGTCAATTTACAGCATTCTCACATAGGTGTTATTTTTGTCCAGGTGTGAAAGGGCAGTGTGGAGTGCGATTGAGATTGTGTCATCTGTGGATCTGTTGGGGTGGTATGCGAAGTCTAGGGTTTCCGGAATGACGGTATTGATGTGAGCCATGACCAGCCTTTCAAAGCACTTCATGGCTACCGACGTGAGTGCTACGGGGTGGTAGTCATTTACCTTCGCTTTCTTGTGCACAGGGACTATGGTGGTCTGCTTGAAACATGTAGGTTATTGAAGACACTTGCCAGTTGGTCCGCGCATGCTCTGAGTACACGTCCTGGTAATCCGTCTGGCCCAGCGGCCTTGTGAATGTTGACCTGTTTAAAGGTCCTACTCACATCGGCTACGGAGAGCGTGATCACACAGTCGTCCGGACAGCTGGTGCTCTCATGCATGCTTCAGTGTTGCTTGCCTCGAAGCGAGCATAAAAGGTATTTAGCCCGTCTGGTAGTCTCGCGTCACTGGGCAGCTCACGGCTGGATTTCCCTTTGTAGTCCGTAATAGTTTGCAAGCCCTGCCACATCCGACGAGAGTCAGAGCCGGTGTAGTAGGATTCAATCTTAGTCCTTTATTGACGCTTTGCCTGTTTGATGGTTCGTCGGAGGGCATAGCGGGATTTCTTATAAGCGTCCGGATTAGTGTCACGCTCCTTGAAAGCGGCAGCTCTAGCCTTTAGCTCAGTGCGGATGTTGCCTGTAATCCATGGCTTCTGGTTGGGATATGTACGTACGGTCACTGTGGGGACGACGTCGTCGATGCACTTATTGATGAATCTGGTGACTGAGGTGGTATACTCCTCAATGCCATTGGATGAATCCCAGAACATATTCCAGTCTGTGCTAGAGAAACAGTCCTGTAGCGTAGCATCCGTGTCATCTGACCACTTCTTTATTGACCGAGTCACTGGTGCTTCCTGCTTTAGTTTTTGCTTGTAAGCAGGAATCAGGAGGATATAATTATGGTCAGAATTGCCAAATGGAGGGCGAGGGAGAGCTTTGTACGCGTCTCTGTGTGTGGAGTAAAGTTGGTCTAGAGTTTTTTTCCTCTGGTTGCACGTGACATGCTGGTAGAAATGAGTTTGCCTGTATTAAAAGTCCCCGGCCACTAGGAGCGCCGCTTCTGGATGAGCATTTTCTTGTTTGCTTATGGCCGTATACAGTTCATTGAGTGGGGTCTTAGTGCCAGCATCGGTTTGTGGGGGTAAATAGACGGCTATGAAGAATATAGATTAAAAGTCTCTTGGTAAATAGTGTGGTCTATAGCTTATCATGAGATACTCTACCTCAGGCGAGCAATACCTTGAGACTTCCTTAATATTAGACATCGCGCACCAGCTGTTATTGACAAATAGACACACTCGCAGAAGAATTCTCACAAGGCAGCCTAATCTCCGCCCCCCTGTATTTCCTTATTTTCTCATGCGAATGACGGGGATTTGGGCCTTGTCTGGGAGCAACATTAAATCCTTCGCATCCGACTCATTAAAGAAAACATTGTCGTCCAGTTCGAGGTGAGTAATCGCTGTTCTGATATCCAGAAGCTCTTTTCGGTCATAAGAGACAGTAGCATCAACATTATGTACACAATAAGTTATAAACGGCAGCCATCCCCGCGCCATTCTGTGTGTGTGTGTGTGTGTGTGTGTGTGTGTGTGTGTGTGTGTGTGTGTGTGTGTGTGTGTGTACTTGAGATAGTAAATGAGATCCATATTCTCTATTTATTCTGTGTACCCAAGAACTCTAAAGTCTCCACAAAAGAGCCACTCAATAACAAGTTACACCACTCCTATCTACTGTAAGGACAGTTACACCACTCCTATCTACTGTAAGGACAGCCAGGAGAGACAGTTTCTACTCTGATGAACATCACTCAGTCTGTCTGTCTGTCTGTCTGTGTTCTGTCTGTCTGTCTGTTCTGTCTGTCTGCCAGTTCTGTCTGTCTGTGTTCTGTCTGTCTGCCTGTCTGTCTGTCTGCCTGTTCTGTCTGCCTGCATGTCTGTCTGTCTGCTTGTCTGTCTGTCTGTCTGTCTGTCTGTCTGTCTGTCTGTCTGTCTGTCTGTTTGTTCTGTCTGTCTGTCTGCCTGCCTGCCAGTTCTGTCTGTATGTCTGTCTGTGTTCTGTCTGTCTGCCAGTTCTGTCTGTCTGTCTGTGTTCTGTCTGTGTTCTGTCTGCCTGCATGTCTGTCTGTCTGTCTGCTTGTCTGTCTGTCTGCCTGTCTGTCTGTCTGCTTGTTCTGTCTGTCTGTCTGCCTGCCTTCCAGTTCTGTCTGTCTGTCTGTCTGTCTGTGTCCTGTCTGTCTGTTCTGTCTGTCTGCCAGTTCTGTCTGTATGTCTGTGTTCTGTCTGTCTTCCTGTTCTGTCTGTCTGTCTGTCTGTCTGTCTGTCTGTCTGTCTGTCTGCCTGTCTGTCTGCTTGCTTGTTCTGTCTGTCTGTCTGCCTGTCTGCTTGCTTGTTCTGTGTGTCTGTCTGCCTGTCTGCTTGCTTGTTCTGTCTGTCTGTCTGTCTGTTTGCTTGTTCTGTCTGTCTGTCTGTCTGTCTGCCTGGTATCCGTCTAGTATCTTTACTCTCCTGCTACAGATGCAGTCAACAGTAACAGTAGTCAGCCAGTCAATCAGTCACTCGCCTCAACTCCTCCACCATAATGAACACCATCAATCAGTTTCCTCACAATGATCTGGAGAGAGAGAGGGGGAGGGGGAAGGGAGAAAGGGGAGAGGATAGGGTGGGGGGAGAGGCAGAGAAAGATAGAGAGTGTAGAGATGGAAAGAGAGGGGAGAGAGAGAAAGAGGGAGATAGAGAGCAGCTAACTGGCAGGGATACAGCTCACTAAGTACAGCAGCAACTTACCAAACGGCCCTATGGTACAGTAGAGCTGTACGGTACAGTAGAGCCTGAAACATATAGGCCTTGTCTCAAATAGAACCCTACTCCTCACATAGTGCCCTACTGTTGGTCAGAGCCACATAGACATGTACTATGAAGGAATTGTGTGTCATTTGAGATTCACACATTAGGCACAGTCCCTACTGACGTAGCACTAAGTAATGGAATAGGCTGTACTTTAAAGACAGTCAGTAGTGTACTCACCCTGCCTACTTCCACCAGGTTGGTGACCATGACAATAGCAGCAGTGTTCTCCTGCCACACCATCCTCCAGAAGTCAAACACTGTCTCCTGCATCGGACCTGGTGGGGAGGGGTGAGAGATGGAGAGAGAGAGAGAGAGAGAGCGAGGGAGAGAGAGATGGAGAGACAGAGAGAGAGAGAGAGAGAGAGAGAGAGAGAGAGAGAGAGAGAGAGAGAGAGAGAGAGAGAGAGAGAGATGGAGAGAGATGGAGAGAGAGATGGAGAGAGAGAGATGGAGAGAGAGATGGAGAGGGAGAGAGAAAGATGGAGAGAGAGAGAGAGTGAGAGAGAGAGATGGAGAGAGAGAGATGGAGAGAGAGAGAGTGAGAGATGGAGAGAGAGAGAGATGGAGAGTGAGAGAGAGAGATGGAGAGTGAGAGAGAGAGAGATGGAGAGAGAGAGAGAGAGAGAGAGATGGAGAGAGAGAGGAAGTAAGAGAGAGAGAGATGGAGAGAGAGAGAGCGAGATGGAGAGAGAGAGTGTGAGAGAGAGAGAGAGAGAGAGGAGATGAGAGAGAGTGAGAGAGAGAGAGATGGAGAGAGAGAAAGAGAGAGAGAGAGAGAGAGAGAGAGAGGAGAGAGAGAGAGAGAGAGAGGGAGAGAGATAGAGAGAGAGAGAGAGAGAGAGAGAGAGATGGAGAGCCTGTTTATGTGTCAAAACATATTTTTTTTATTGAACCTTTAAATGAAATACATTCGGTACATGCTTGGTAAACAACAGGTGTAGACTAACAGTGAAACGCTTACTGACGGGCCCTTCCCAACAATGCAGAGAGAAAGAAAATACAGAAATAGAACAATTATAACCAGAGGAATAGATACACGATGAGTAATGATAATTTATACACAGGATACCAGTACTGAGTCGATGTGCAGGGGTACGAGGGTCATTGAGGTAGATATGTACATATAGGTAGGGGTTAAAGTGACTAGGCAACAGGATAGATAATAAACAGTAACAGCAGCGTACGTGATGAGTCAAAAAGGGTCAATGCAGATAGTCCGGGTAGCTATTTGGTTAACTCTTTAACTAAATATTTAGCAATCTTATGGCTTGGGGGTAGAAGCTGTTCAGGGTCCTGTTGGTTCCAGACTTGGTGCATCGGTACCGCTTGCCGTGCGTTAGCAGAGAGAACAGTCTATGACTTGGGTGGCTGGAGTCTTTGACAATTTTATGGCCTTCCTCTGACACAGCCTGGTATAAAGGTCCTGGATGACAGGGAGATCGGCCCCAGTGATGTACTGGGCCGTACGCACTACCCTCTGTAGAGCCTTGCTGTCGGATGCCAAGCAGTCGCCATACCAGGCGGTGATGCAACCAGTCAGGATGCTCTCGATGGTGCAGCTGTAGAACTTTTTGAACATCTGAGGGCCCATGCAAAAACTTTTCAGCCTCCTGAGGGGGAAGAGTTGTTGTCGTGCCCTCTTCACGACCGTGTTGGTGTGTTACAACCAATCACCAGGTGCTACCCTGTCACACCATAAGGCCTGTTCATATGTGTCACAACCAATCACTGGGCAGCCATCCAACCCATGCCATATTTAAAACTTCACTGAGCAATAATTGCAAATTGATAGGAATTCAATTATGAATCTAGTTAATTCAAATTAATATTGTTTTTAATCAACCGCCTACTGGATGAAACGTACTTCTGACAAATTAATTAGAGGAAAGCAAATCCCTGTGCATCCTCCCGCATAGTTAATATGTATTACCTGGAGGTCACACACACACACACACACACACACACACACACACACACACACACAGAGAAGTGCAGCAGTAGCAGCTGGTTAATGACAGTTTTATGATCAGTAGACCCACAACGCTTAGTCCCCTGTGTGAGTGTGAGTGTGTGAGTGTGTGTGTGCTTGGCAAACTTGGTTAAAACTCTCTATCCTTCTCTCTGTTGATTCACTCATGATGTGAGTCTGTACTCTCTTCTAAGTCTCCTCAAGTCTCTTTCCTTCTCTCTCCTGTAAGGCAGGAAGCTTGGGCCCCAGTGATGTACTGGGCTGTACGCACTACCCTCTGTAGCGCCTTTGCGGTCGGATGCCGAGCAGTCGCCGTACCAGGCGGTGATGCAGCCAGTCAAGATGCTCTCAATGGAGCAGCTGTAGAACTTTGAGGATCCCATGCCAAATCTTTTAAGCCTCCTGATGGGGAAGAGGCGCTGTCGTGCCCTCTTCACAACTGTCTTGGTGTGCTTGGACCATGATAGTTTGTTGGTGATGTAGACACTGAGGAACCTGAAGCTCTCAACCCGCTCCACTACAGCCCCGTAGATGTGAATGTGGGCGTGCTCAGCCCTCCGTTTCCTGTAGTCCACGATCAGCTCCTTTTGTCTTGCTGATGTTGATGGAGAGGTTGTAGTCCTGGCACCACACTACCAGGTCTCTGACCTCCTCCCTATTGGCTGTCTCATCGTCACCGGTGATCAGGCCTACCACCGTCGTATCGTCGGCAAAACTTAATGACGGTGTTGGAGTCGTGCGTCGGCCACGTAGTCGTGGGTGAACAGGGAGTACAGGAGGGGACTAAGCACACACCCTTGAGGGGCCCCCCGTGTTGAAGATCAGTGTGGCGGATGTGTTGTTGCCTATCCTCACCACCTGGGGTCGGCCCGTCAGTTTGAAACATGTAGGTATTACAGACTGGGACAGGGAGAGGTTGAAAATGTCAGTGAATACACTTGCCAGCTGGTCAGCGCATGCTTTGAGTACGCGTCCTGGTAATCCGTCTGAACCTGTGGCCTTGTGAATGTTGACCTGTTTAAAGGTCTTACTCACATCGGCTACGGAGAGCGTGATCACAAGTTGTCCAGAACAGCTGGTACTCTCATACATGGTTCAGTGTTGCTTGCCTTGAAGCGAGCATAGAATGCATTTAGATTGTCTGGTAGGCTTGTGTCACTGGGCAGCCTCGTTTCCCTTTGTAGTCCGTGATAGTTTGTAAGCCCTGCCACATCCGACGAGAGTCAGAGCCGGTGTAGTAGGAATCAATCTTAGTCCTGTATTGACGCTTTGCCTGTTTGATGGTTCGTCGGAGGGCATAGCGGGATTTCTTATATGCGTCCGGGTTAGAGTCCCGCTCCTTGAAAGCGGCAGCTCTAGCCTTTAGCTCAGTGCGTAATCCATGGCTTCTGGTTGGGATATGTACATACGGTCACTGTGGGGACGACGTCGTCGATGCACTTATTAATGAAGCCGGTGACTGATGTGGTATACTCCTCAATGCCATCGGATGAATCCTGGAACATATTCCAGTCTGAACCAGTCCTGTAGTTTAGCATCCCCATCATCTGACCACTTCTGTATTGAGCGCGTCACTGGTACTTCCTGTTTGAGTTTTTAATGTAGATATGGTCAGATTTGACAAATGGAAGGCGAGGGAGAGCTTTGTATGCGTTTATGTGTGTGGAGATGATCTAGAGTTTTTTTTGCCTCTAGTTGCACAGGTGAAATTAGGTAAAACAGATTTCAGTTTTCAGTTTTGATTAATCCAGAAGTGGCCACTAGGAGCGCCACTTCTGGATTAGCATTGTTTTCTTATTTGTATTTGTATTTATTATGGATCCCCATTCAGCAGCTGCTCTTCCCGGGGTCCAGCAAAATTAAGGCAGTTATACAATTTTAAAAACATTACAATACATTCATAACAGATTTCACAACATATTAAGTGTGTGCCCTCAGGCCCCTACTCTACTACCACATATCTATAACACAACATCCAGGTGTACCTGGAATAGAGTTCCATGTAGTCATGGCTCTATGTAGTACTGTGCGCCTCCCATAGTCTGTTCTTGACTTGGGGATTGTGAAGAGACCTCTGGTGGCATGTCTTGTGGGGTATGCATGGGTGTCCGAGCTGTGTGCCAGTAGTTCAAACAGACAGCTCGGTGCATTCAACATGTCAATCCCTCTCACAAATACAAGTAGTGATGATGTCAATCTCTCCTCCACTTTGAGCCAGGAGAGATTGACATGCATATTATTTTTAGCGCTCTGTGTACATCCGAGGGCCAGCCGTGCTGCCCTGTTCTGAGCCTATTGCAATTTTCCTAAGTCCCTCTTTGTGACACCTGACCACACGACTGAACAGTAGTCCAGGTGCGACAAAACTAAGGCCTGTAGGACCTGCCTTGTTGATAGCGTTGTTAAGAATGCAAAGTAGCACTTTATTATAGACAGACTTTTCCCCATCCTAGCTACTGTTGTATCAATATGTTTAGACCATGGCAGTTTACAATCCAGGGTTACTCCAACCAATTTAGTATCCTCGACTTGCTCAATTTCCAGATTATTCATTTACAAGATTAATTTGAGGTTTAGGGTTTAGTAAATGGTTTGTCCCAAATACACTGCGTATTGTTTTTGAAATATTTAGGACTAACTTATTCCTTGCCACCCATTCTGAAACTAACTGCAGCTCTTTGTTAAGTGTTGCTGTCATTTCAATCGCTGTGGTAGCTGACCTGTATAGTGTTGCGTCATCCGCATACATAATGTATGCACACATGACTGTAAATCGCTTTGGGTAAAAGCGTCTGCTAAATGGCATATTATATTATATTATTTTATTATTTAGACACACTGGCTTTACTCAAAGCCAGTGGCATGTCGTTAGTAAAGATTGAAAAAAGTAAGGGGCCTAGACAGCTGCCCTGGGGAATTCCTGATTCTGCCTGGATTTTGTTGGAGAGGCTTCCATTAAAGAACACCCTCTGTGTTCTGTTAGACAGGTAACTCTTTATCCACAATATAGCAGGGGGTGTAAAGCCATAACACATACGTTTTTCCAGCAACAGACTATGATCGATAATGTGAAAAGTCTAACAAAACAGCCCCCACAATCTTTTGATCATCAATTTCTCTCAGCCAATCATCAGTCACTTGTGTCAGTGCTGTGCTTGTTGAATGTCCTTCACTATAAGCGTGCTGAAAGTATGTTGTCAATTTGTTTACCGTAAAATAGCATTTTATCTGGTCAAACACACATTTTTCCAAAAGTTTACTAAGGGTTGGTAACAGGCTGATTGGTCAGCTATTTGAGCCAGTTAAGGTGGCTTTGCTATTCTTAGGTAGGGGAATAACTTTAGCTTCTCTCCAGGCCTGAGGGCACACACTTTCTAGTATGCTTAAATTGAAGATACAGAAAATGTTTTGGCCCTATACAGCTCGTTGAGAGCAGTCTTAGTGCCAGCATCAGTTTGGGGTGGTTAATAGACAGCTACGAAAAATATATCTTGGTAAATAGTACGGTCTACAGCTTATCATGAGATATAGCCCCTGGTTCACCCCAGATTTGACTGCCCTTGACCAGCACAAAAACATCCTGTGGCGTACTGCATTAGCATCGAACAGCCCCCGCGATATGCAACTTTTCAGGGAAGTCAAGAACCAATATACACAATCAGTTAGGAAAGCGAAGGCTAACTTTTTCAAACATAAATTTGCATCCTGTAGCACTAACTCCAAAAAGTTTTGGGACACTGTAAAGTCCATGGAGAATAAGAGCACCTCCTCCCAGCTGCCCACTGCACTGAGGCTAGGAAACACTATCACCACCGATAAATCTACAATAATCGAGAATTTCAACAAGCATTTTGCTACGGCTGGCCATGCTTTCCACCTGGCTACCCCTACCCCGGCCACCAGCTCTGCACCCTCCGCTGCAACTTGCCCATGCCCCCCCCCCCCCCCCCGCTTCTCCTTCACCCAACTTCAGATAGCTGATGTTCTGAAAGAGCTGCAAATCAGCTGGGCTAGACAATCTGGACCCTTTCTTTCTAAAATTAGCCGCCAAAATTGTCGCAACCCCTATCACCAGCCTGTTCAACCTCTCTTTCGTATCGTCTGAGATCCCCAGAGATTGGAAAGCTGTCGCGGTCATCCCCCTCTTCAAAGGGGGTGACACTCTAGATCCAAACTGTTACAGACCTATATCCATCCTGCCCTGCCTTTCGAAAGTATTTGAAAGTCAAGTTAACAAACAGATCACCGACCATTTCGAATCCCACCGTACCTTCTCTGCTATGCAATCTGGTTTCCGAGCTGGTCATGGGTGTACCTCAGCCACGCTCAAGGTCCTAAACTATATAATAACCGCGATCGATAAAAGACAGTACTGTGCAGCCGTCTTCATCGACCTGGCCAAGGCTTTTGACTCTGTCAATCACCGCATTCTTATTGGCAGACTAAATAGCCTTGGTTTCTCAAATGACTGCCTCGCCTGGTTCACCAACTACTTCTCAGATAGAATTCAATGTGTCAAATCGGAGGGCCTGTTGTCTGGACCTCTGGCAGTCTCTATGGGGGTGCCACAGGGTTCAATTCTCGGGCCGACTCTATTCTCTGTGTATATCAATGATGTAGCTCTTGCTGCTGGTGACTTTCAGATCCACCTCTACGCAGACGACACCATTTTGTATACATCTGGCCCTTCATTGGACACTGTGTTAACAAACCTCCAAACGAGCTTCAATGCCATACAACACTCCTACCGTGGCCTCTAACTGCTCTGCAACGCTAGTAAAACTAAATGCATGCTCTTCAATCAAACGCTGCTTGCACCCGCCTGCCCGACTAGAATCACTACTCTCGGCGGGTCTGACTTAGAATATGTGGACAACTACAAATACCTAGGTGTCTGGTTAGACCGTAAACTCTCCTTCCAGACTCACATTAAGCATCTCCAATCCAAAGTTAAATCTAGAATCGGCTTCCTATTTCGCAACAAAGCCTCCTTCACTCATGCTGCTAAACATGCCCTCGTAAAACTGACTATCCTACCGATCCTTGACTTCAGCGATGTCATTTACAAAATAGCCTCCAACACTCTACTCAGCAAATTGGATGTAGTCTATCACAGTGCCATCCGTTTTGTCACCAAAGCCCCATATACTACCCACCATTGTGACCTGTCCGCTCTCGTTGGCTGGCCCTCACTACATATTCGTCGCCAAACCCACTGGCTCCAGGTCATCTATAAACCACTTCTAGGCAAATCCCCGCCTTATCTTAGCTCATTGGTCACCATAGCAACACCCACCCGTAGTATGCGTTCCAGCAGGTATATCTCACTGGTCATCCCCAAAGCCAACACCTCCTTTGGTCGCCATTCCTTCCAGTTCTCTGCTGCAAATGACTGGAACGAACTGCAAAAATCTCTGAAGCTGGAGACACTTATCTCCCTCACTATCTTTAAGCATCAGTTGTCAGAGCAGTTTACCGATCACTGCACATGTACACAGCCCATCTGTAATTAGCCCACCCAACTACCTCATCCCCATATTGTTATTTACATTGTTATTTATTTTGCTCATTTGCACCCCAGTATCTCTATTTGCACATCATCTTCTGCACATCTATCACTCCAGTGTTAATACTAAATTATAATTGTAATTATTTTGCACTATGGCCTATTTATTGCCTTACCTCCATAACTTACTGCATTTCCACACACTGTATATATATTTTCTATTGTGTTATTGACTGTACGTTTTGTTTATTCCATATGTAACTCTGTGTTGTTGTTGTTTTTATCGCACTGCTTTGCTTTATCTTGGCCAGGTCGCAGTTGTAAATGAGAACTTGTTCTCAACTGGCTCACCTGGTTAAATAAAGGTGAAAAAAAAAAAATATATATAAATAAAATTAGATATAACACAGGTGAGCAGAACCTCGAGACTTCCTTAATATCAGAGATCGTGCACTAGCTGTTGTTTAAAAAAAAGACACACACCTCCCCCTTTGACTTCCTGTCTCCCCAAACTGGTTCCCCTCCCACTCCTCTCCTCCAGTCTCTCTCTCTCTCTCTGAGAGACTTCCTGTGTCCCCAAACTGGTTCCCCTCAATCTCCTCTCATCCAGTCTCTCTCTCTCTCTGAGAGACTTCCTGTCTCCCCAAACTGGTTCCCCTCCCACTCCTCTCCTCCAGTCTCTCTCTATCTCTGAGAGACTTCCTGTCTCCCCAAACTGGTTCCCCTCAATCTCCTCTCATCCAGTCTCTCTCTCTCTCTGAGAGACTTCCTGTCTCCCCAAACTGGTTCCCCTCAAACTCATCTCCTCCAGTCTCTCTCTCTCTCTGAGAGACTTCCTGTCTCCCCAAACTGGTTCCCCTCCCACTCCTCTCCTCCAGTCTCTCTCTCTCTCTGAGAGACTTCCTGTGTCCCCAAACTGGTTCCCCTCAAACTCATCTCCTCCAGTCTCTCTCTCTCTCTGAGAGACTTCCTGTCTCCCCAAACTGGTTCCCCTCCCACTCCTCTCCTCCAGTCTCTCTCTCTCTCTGAGAGACTTCCTATGTCCCCAAACTGGTTCCCCTCAAACTCATCTCCTCCAGTCTCTCTCTCTCTCTGAGAGACTTCCTGTGTCCCCAAACTGGTTCCCCTCAAACTCCTCTCCTCCAGTCTCTCTCCTTCTCCCTCTCTCTCTGAAAGACTCTCTGTCTCCCCAAACTGGTTCCCATCCTACTCCTCTCCCTCCCACTCCCGTCCCAGCGGGATCGTTCTGACTATTCAGAAGTGTGGGAGCGGTACTCTGAGCTAAGCGGGACATCTGGTGTGTAGGTTTTCTCTGGTTTGTGTGTGTCTCACTAACATAATATCACCCAGTTTTACAGTATATGCTAAATGATCCAATGGGGGCCTATTGCCAAGTGAGAGATGAAGCCAAATTTGTTAGATAAAGTGTCTAGTGTTACTGTTACTGCAGGTTATAACACCTCGTTATAGGGGACACCGATCCCTTAGAGGTTAAAATAAGAACTCTCAGATTCTCCATTAAAAGAAGAACTCTCAGATTTTCCATTAAAAGAAGAACTCTCAGATTCTCCATTAAAAGAAGAACTCTCAGATTCTCCATTTAAAGAAGAACTCTCAGATTCTCCATTAAAAGAAGAACTCTCAGATTCTCCATTAAAAGAATAACTCTCAGATTCTCCATTAAAAGAATAACTCTCAGATTCTCCATTTAAAGAAGAACTCTCAGATTCTCCATTAAAAGAAGCACTCTCAGATTCTCCATTTAAAGAAGAACTCTCAGATTCTCCATTAAAAGAAGAACTCTCAGATTCTCCATTTAAAGAAGAACTCTCAGATTCTCCATTAAAAGAAGAACTATCAGATTCTCCATTTAAAGAAGAACTCTCAGATTCTCAATTAAAAGAAGCACTCTCAGATTCTCCATTTAAAGAAGAACTCTCAGATTCTCCATTAAAAGAAGAACTATCAGATTCTCCATTTAAAGAAGAACTCTCAGATTCTCCATTAAAAGAAGAACTCTCAGATTCTCCATTAAACAGGCCTTTTAGTCTAGCACTAAGAAGAAGAAGAATAGCTTTGTTTGTATAGTGCTGTTCAATACAAGTAACAAAGTGCTTCACATCATCAAATAATAATAAAACACAAGTACTAACAAAGAAACAAAGACAGGAGGAAGGAGGAATTAAAAAAAGATAGCTAAATTAAATCGTACATTGAAATCATAAATCAAAAGCATCTTTATAAAAGTGTGTCTTCAGCAGATACTGAAAAAGAGGCACTGAGTCTGCAAGCCTGATGTCCTCTGGCAGACCATTCCAAAGTCTAGGGTCCCTAATGGTCTCCTTTAGTTTTCAACCTAGACTTTGGAATGGACAACAATGCCCTACCAGAGGATCTCAGGGCAGGTTGACCTATATGGTTGAGTCTTGTCCTGGAGGTAGAACTGAGCGATTGCCTCTTAGATAGACCAGCTGCAAAGTCAAAATTGGTTATATATTGTACAAATTCATGAAAACAAAAATGTTCTTAATTTAATTTAAGATTAGGGTTAGGCATTCGGGTTAGCAGTGTGGTTAAGGTTAGGGTTAAGTTTAGGTTTAAATCATATTTTATGACTTTGTGCTAGCTAGTGACCATTCTGTAGAGCTGCCTCCAGAACAAGATTCATGATGAAAAACAATAACTTGCAATCTCAGGCTGCGTCCTGGCTCGTAAGGAGATGAAAGATCTGAGATATAGGATGGGGCATTTTAAAATGTATCTAAAAGTGACTGGTAGCCAGTGTAGAGAAGCTAAAATAGGTGTGATATGGTTACATTTCCTGGTGCCTGTTAAAAGCCGAGCTGCAGCATTTTAAACTAACTGTAGGTGATGATGTGATTTCTGACTGAGACAGGTATGTTTCTGACTGACACGGGTATGTTTCTGACTGACACAGGTATGTTTCTGACTGACACAGGTATGTTTCTGACTGACACAGGTATGTTTCTGACTGACACGGGTATGTTTCTGACTGAGACGGGTATGTTTCTGACTGACACAGGTATGTTTCTGACTGACACAGGTATGTTTCTGACTGACACAGGTATGTTTCTGACTGACACAGGTATGTTTCTGACTGAGACGGGTATGTTTCTGACTGAGACGGGTATGTTTCTGACTGAGACAGGTATGTTTCTGACTGACACGGGTATGTTTCTGACTGACACAGGTATGTTTCTGACTGACACAGGTATGTTTCTGACTGACACAGGTATGTTTCTGACTGACACAGGTATGTTTCTGACTGACACAGGTATGTTTCTGACTGACACGGGTATGTTTCTGACTGACACGGGTATGTTTCTGACTGACACAGGTATGTTTCTGACTGACACGGGTATGTTTCTGACTGACACGGGTATGTTTCTGACTGACACGGGTATGTTTCTGACTGACACGGGTATGTTTCTGACTGACACAGGTATGTTTCTGACTGACACGGGTATGTTTCTGACTGACACGGGTATGTTTCTGACAGAGACAGGTATGTTTCTGACTGACACAGGTATGTTTCTGACTGACACGGGTATGTTTCTGACTGACACGGGTATGTTTCTGACTGACACAGGTATGTTTCTGACTGACACGGGTATGTTTCTGACTGACACGGGTATGTTTCTGACTGACACAGGTATGTTTCTGACTGACACAGGTATGCAAAGAGTTACAGTAATCTAGGCGTGAGGAAATAAAAACATGTATAACTTTCTCCAGATCAGTGACTGAAATAAAGTTAGTTATATTTCTTAGACGATAAAAGCAGGATTGGACAACCTTCCTTTACGTGCAGCTCGAGGTTCAGGTCAACGGTCAAAGAAGACCGTGACCTGACCTGAACCTCGAGCTGCATGGTTTCTGGCCGTAGGTGTCACGATCGTTGATGAACGGGTCAGACCAAGGCGCAGCGTGATATGCAAACATGTTTTGTTACACGAATAAACACACGACAAAACAATAAACGAAACGACACGTGAAGTCCTAAGGTACAAACCTTATACAGAACAAGATCCCACAACCCACTAGTGCCAATAGGCTGCCTAAGTATGGTCCCCAATCAGAGACAACGAGCGACGGCTGCCTCTGATTGGGAACCACACCGGCCAACATAGATCTAGACATACTAGACTTATAACAAAGACCTACACAACATAGAAAATACACACCCTGACTCAACAAATAAGAGTCCCCAGAGTCAGGGCGTGACAGTAGGCTTTACATTGGTGGACAAAATGACCAAGATTATTTACAATCTGGGTTCTAGCAATGTGGGGGCCAAATAAAACAACCTCTGATTCTTATCATTAAGCTGGAGAAAAATGTCAGATATCCAACATTTGATGTCAGCAAGACAGTTGTGAAGGTTAGCTACGCTAGCTTGGTCACTGGGTCTGAAGGTTAGCTACGCTAGCTTGGTCACTGGGTCTGAAGGTTAGCTACGCTAGCTTGGTCACTGGGTCTGAAGGTTAGCTACGCTAGCTTGGTCACTGGGTCTGAAGGTTAGCTACGCTAGCTTGGTCACTGGGTCTGAAGGTTAGCTACGCTAGCTTGGTCACTGGGTCTGAAGGTTAGCAACGCTAGCTTGGTCACTGGGTCTGAAGGTCAGCTATGCTAGCTTGGTCACTGGGTCTGAAGGTTAGCTACGCTAGCTTGGTCATTGGGTCTGAAGGTTAGCTATGCTAGCTTGGTCACTGGGTCTGATTGGTAAATAGAGCTGCGTGTCTTCCACATACAGAGGGGAAAAAAAGTATTTAGTCAGCCAGCAATTGTGCAAGTTCTCCCACTTAAAAAGATGAGAGAGGCCTGTAATTTTCATCATACGTACACGTCAACTATGACAGACAAATTGAGAGAAAAAAAATCCAGAAAATCACATTGTAGGATTTTTTATGAATTTATTTGCAAATTATGGTGGAAAATAAGTATTTGGTCACCTACAAACAAGCAAGATTTCTCGCTCTCACAGACCTGTAACTTCTTCTTTAAGAGGCTCCTCTGTCCTCCACTCGTTACCTGTATTAATGGCACCTGTTTGAACTTGTTATCAGTATAAAAGACACCTGTCCACAACCTCAAACAGTCACACTCCAAACTCCACTATGGTCAAGACCAAAGAGCTGTCAACGGACACCAGAAACAAAATTGTAGACCTGCACCAGGCTGGGAAGACTGAATCTGCAATAGGTAAGCAGCTTGGTTTGAAGAAATCAACTGTGGGAGCAATTATTAGGAAATGGAAGACATACAAGACCACTGATAATCTCCCTCGATCTGGGGCTCCACGCAAGATCTCACCCCGTGGGGTCAAAATGATCACAAGAACGGTGAGCAAAAATCCCAGAACCACACAGGGGGACCTAGTGAATGACCTGCAGAGAGCTGGGACCAAAGTAACAAAGCCTACCATCAGTAACACACTACGCCGTCAGGGACTCAAATCCTGCAGTGTCAGACGTGTCCCCCTGCTTAAGTCAGTACATGTCCAGGCCCGTCTGAAGTTTGCTAGAGTGCATTTGGATGATCCAGAAGAGGATTGGGAGAATGTCATATGGTCAGATGAAACCAAAATATAACTTTTTGGTAAAAACTCAACTCGTCGTGTTTGGAGGACAAAGAATGCTGAGTTGCATCCAAAGAACACCATGCCTACTGTGAAGCATGGGGGTGGAAACATCATGCTTTGGGGCTGTTTTTCTGCAAAGGGACCAGGACCACTGATCCGTGTAAAGGAAAGAATGAATGGGGCCATGTATCGTGAGATTTTGAGTGAAAACCTCCTTCCATCAGCAAGGGCATTGAAGATGAAACGTGGCTGGGTCTTTCAGCATGACAATGATCCCAAACACACCGCCCGGGCAAAGAAGGAGTGGCTTCGTAAGAAGTATTTCAAGGTCCTGGAGTGGCCTAGCCAGTCTCCAGATCTCAACCCCATAGAAAATCTTTGGAGGGAGTTAAAAGTCTGTGTTGCCCAGCGACAGCCTCAAAACATCACTGCTCTAGAGGAGATCTGCATGGAGGAATGGGCCAAAATACCAGCAACAGTGTGTGAAAACCTTGTGAAGACTTACAGAAAACATTTGATCTGTGTCATTGCCAACAAAGGGTATATAACAAAGTATTGAGAAACTTTTGTTATTGACCAAATACTTATTTTCCACCATAATTTGCAAATAAATTCATAAAAAATCCTACAATGTGATTTTCTGGAATTTCTTTTCTCATTTTGTCTGTCATAGTTGACGTGTACCTATGGTGAAAATTACAGGCCTCTCTCATCTTTTTAAGTGGGAGAACTTGCACAATTGGTGGCTGACTAAATATTTTTTTCCCCCACTGTAGCAGTGAAACGGAATGTTATGATTGCAGATGATGTCACTAAGGGGAAACATATACAGGGGAAAAAGGATGGGGCCCAGAATTGACCCCTGAGGGACACCATAGTGAATAGGTTCTGGGGACGATACTTAAACACCCATGCCCATGAGAAACGTCTGCCACGTTGATATGACCTGAACCATTCGAGGGCAATGCCGGAGATTCCCACCCACCCAGTGAGGAGGGGTCTAGAGAGAGGTTTTAAGGAGAGGTTGGAACAAAGCAGTTTTAAAATAGGCCGGAAAGGAACCAGAGGTCAGGGAGCAATCGAGGTTTGAGGAGGTACTACAGTAGAGAAGAGCAGCTCCTGGAAAACCACTTCCAGCTGTCACACACTCAGTTAAGGGACTACACACACACACACACACACACACCGTTATTCTCCTGTGAAGTAGTGGGGGAGACAGCTATAGTATTCCTCTAGACGGCGTGCCATAAAACTCCTGAACAACACTGAGCCTGCCACACATTAAAATGTACACGGAGCCGGCAGTCAGCAGGCAGGCAGACACACTCTGGCACTAGGTACAGTAACTCAGTCACTCTGCATTGATTTCTACTTCCTTCTCTCTCCCTCTCCCTGTCTTGATCTATCAAGGGATCAGAGGGTTTCTGCTCCACCCCCACATAATCTAGACCTTCTGACTGGTTCAGAAGGGTTTCTGCTGCACCCACACATAATCTAGACCTTCTGACTGGTTCAGAAGGGTTTCTGCTCCACCCACACATAATCTAGACCTTCTGACTGGTTCAGAAGGGTTTCTGCTCCAACCCCACATAATCTAGACCTTCTGACTGGTTCAGAAGGGTTTCTGCTCCACCCCCACATAATCTAGACCTTCTGACTGGTTCAGAAGGGTTTCTGCTCCAACCCCACATAATCTAGACCTTCTGACTGGTTCAGAAGGGTTTCTGCTCCAACCCCACATAATCTACAGTGTATATATATATATATATATATATATATATATATACAGTGCCTTCAGAAAGACTTGACTTATTCCACATTTTTGTTGTGTTACAGCCTTAATTAAAAATGTAATAAATATATTTTTTTCCCCACCCACCCACTCCATAATGATGAAGTGAAAACAGGTTTTTAGATTTTTTTGCAAATACAGACATATTTCATTTACATAAGTATTCACACCCCTGAGTCAATGTTAGAATCACCTTTTGGCAGCAATTACAGCTGTGAGTCTTTAAGTGCTTTGCCCACCTGGACTGGACAAAATGTGCACATTATTCTTTTTTAAATTCGTCAAGCTCTATCATGTTGGTTGTTGATCATTGCTAGACAGCCATTTTCATGTCTTGCCATATATTTCCAAGTCAATTTAAGTCAAAACTGTAACTAGGCCACTCAGGAACATTCAACGTTGTCTTGGTTAGTAACTCCAGTGTATATTTGGCCTTGTGTTTTAGGTTATTGTCCTGCTGAAAGGGGAATTTGTCTCCCAGTGTCTGGTGGAAAGCAGACTGAACCACGTTGTCTGAGCTTAGCCGATGGCAAACATACCTATAAATTGATGCTTCCTTAAGTGTGGAAACTGTGGGTAAATGTGGAAACAGTGTGTAATTGTGGATACTGTAGGTAAATGTGGAAACTGTGGGTAAATGTGGGAACTGTGGGTAAATGTGGGAACTGTGGGTAAATGTGGGAACTGTGGGTAAATGTGGAAACAGTGGGTAATTGTGGGAACTGTGGGTAAATGTGGGAACTGTGGTAAATGTGGGAACTGTGGGTAAATGTGGAAACTGTGGGTAAATGTGGGAACTGTGGGTAAATGTGGGAACTGTGGGTAAATGTGGGAACTGTGGGTAAATGTGGGAACTGTGGGTAAATGTGGAAACTGTGGGTAAATGTGGCTTTAGTGCTATGTTGCCAAGGCAAGGAAAAGTCACTCCTACCTCGTCCGACCAACAAACATACAGTGTGTGTGTGTGTGTGTAGGTGTGTGTGTGTGTGTGTAGGTGTGTGTGTGTGTGTGTGTAGGTGTGTGTGTGTGTGTGTGTGTGTAGGTGTGTGTGTGTGTGTAGGTGTGTGTGTGTGTGTGTGTGTGTGTGTGTGTATGTAGGTGTGTGTGTGTGTGTGTGTGTGTGTGTGTGTGTGTGTGTGTGTGTGTGTGTGTGTGTGCGTGTGTGTGTAGAGGACTATTTTAATTGAGACACTGAGGAGGTAGAGAGGCAAAGCTCTAATAAACAGCTAATTATGCAACTCCCCGTTCCACCACAGCAGACTGCTGAATACATTACACACACACACACACACACACACACACCTACACACACACACACACACACCAATTAAGGCCTCATCTCAAAACGACTCTCGTTCATTTCGCTCTAACACTGAAATCCCTCTGCTTGCTGCGCTCTGTTGTGTATGAGTCGAGTGGAGTTGAGTGTGTCTGTGTGCTTGAGAGAAAGAGAGTGTGTGTGTGTGTGTGTTGTGTGTTTGTGTGGTGTGTGCGTTTGTGTGTGTGTGAATGTTTGTGTGTGTATGTGTTTGTGTGAGTGAGCGTGGTGAGCGTGGTGAGCGCTACCAGCTGATGTCTGAACATCAGGGCTCCACAGCAGCATCACGTAAACTTGCTGAGAGATGTCTGAACATCAGGGCTCCACAGCAGCATCACGTAAACAGGCTGAGAGATGTTCTGAACATCAGGGCTCCACAGAAGCATCACGTAAACAGAATGAGAGATGTCTGAACATCAGGGCTCCACAGCAGCATCACGAAAAACAGAAATGAGAGATGTCTGAACATCAGGGCTCCACAGCAGCATCACGTAAACAGAATGAGAGATGTCTGAACATCAGGGCTCCACAGCAGCATCACGTAAACAGGTTGAGAGATGTCTGACCATCAGGGCTCCACAGCAGCATCACGTAAACAGAATGAGAGATGTCTGAACATCAGGGCTCCACAGCAGCATCACGTTAAACAGAATGAGAGATGTCTGAACACAACTGCATACGCTCTCATTACAAACAAACATGAAGCCAACCATCCATTCATTCATCCATCCACCCAACGACAACACACACACACAAGCATGCAGGCACACACACACACACACTCCGATGAAGAACGGAGAACATGTTACTGTTAATGAGTTCTGTTCTTACCCTGGGTAGCGATGTAATGGTTGGGCCTGTGGTAGCCCTGAAAACAAGAGAGAGAGAGAGAGAGAGAGAGAGAGAGAGAGAGAGACAGAGACAGAGACAGAGACAGAGA
>NW_028156573.1:2500-7500 GCF_964263955.1 Coregonus lavaretus
CGGTTGATGTTCCTATACGAGTTAAGAAAAACCCTTTTAGGTAATGGAAGTTCATCATAAAAGAGGATAATAGACCAAATTTGGGACCTCTAGCTCATCGGGAAGTATTTTTAAACATTATTTGAAAAAATCGGAAAAATCGGCCGAAATTGCACTATGTCCCTTCGTGCATGGTAACCCAAATGAGAACCAGGGGGAACGGCTCCTGACTCACACAAGGCCGACATGGGTGCTCTTGGTCGGATTGGGTTGTGGGTCAGACACCCCCACATGGAAGACCGCCGGCGGTCGATGGGAGAACCAGAGACCGACTCCTGGCTCACGGAAGGCCGATTTGGGTGCACTTGGTCGGATTGGGTTGTGGGTCAGACACCCCAACATGGTTGTCCGTCGGCGGACACCAGGAGAACCAGGGACCGACTCCTGGCTCACGGAAGGCCGATTTGATGCACTTTTTTCGGATTGGGGTGGTGGTCAGACACCCCCATATGGAAATCATCCGGTTGACAACAGGAGAACCAGGGACCGACTCCTGGCTCCCGGAAGGCCGATTTGATGCACTTTTTTCGGATTGGGATGTTGGTCAGACACCCCCATATGGAAATCATCCGGTTGACAACAGGAGAACCAGGGACCGACTCCTGGCTCCCGGAAGGCCGATTTTGATGCACTTTTCTCGGATTGGGTTGGTGGTCAGACACCCCCATATGGAAATCATCCGGTTGACACTATGAGAACCAGGGACCGACTCCTGGCTCCCGGAAGGCCGATTTTGATGCACTTTTCTCGGATTGGGTTGGTGGTCAGACACCCCCATATGGAAATCATCCGGTTGACACTATGAGAACCAGGGACCGACTCCTGCCTCACGGAAGGCCGATTTTGATGCACTTTTCTCGGATTGGGTTGGTGGTCAGACACCCCCATATGGAAACCATCCGGTTGACACTATGAGAACCAGGGACCGACTCCTGCCTCACGGAAGGCCGATTTTGATGCACTTTTCTCGGATTGGGTTGGTGGTCAGACACCCCCATATGGAAACCATCCGGTTGACATTAGGAGAACCAGGGACCGACTCCTGGCTCCCGGAAGGCCGATTTTGATGCACTTTTCTCGGATTGGGTTGGTGGTCAGACACCCCCATATGGAAACCATCCGGTTGACACCAGGAGAACCAGGGACCGACTCCTGGCTCCCGGAAGGCCGATTTTGATGCACTTTTCTCGGATTGGGATGTTGGTCAGACACCCCCATATGGAAATCATCCGGTTGACACTATGAGAACCAGGGACCGACTCCTGCCTCACGGAAGGCCGATTTTGATGCACTTTTCTCGGATTGGGTTGGTGGTCAGACACCCCCATATGGAAATCATCCGGTTGACACTATGAGAACCAGGGACCGACTCCTGGCTCCCGGAAGGCCGATTTTGATGCACTTTTCTCGGATTGGGTTGGTGGTCAGACACCCCCATATGGAAACCATCCGGTTGACACTATGAGAACCAGGGACCGACTCCTGCCTCACGGAAGGCCGATTTTGATGCACTTTTCTCGGATTGGGTTGGTGGTCAGACACCCCCATATGGAAACCATCCGGTTGACATTAGGAGAACCAGGGACCGACTCCTGGCTCCCGGAAGGCCGATTTTGATGCACTTTTCTCGGATTGGGTTGGTGGTCAGACACCCCCATATGGAAACCATCCGGTTGACACTATGAGAACCAGGGACCGACTCCTGCCTCACGGAAGGCCGATTTTGATGCACTTTTCTCGGATTGGGTTGGTGGTCAGACACCCCCATATGGAAACCATCCGGTTGACATTAGGAGAACCAGGGACCGACTCCTGGCTCCCGGAAGGCCGATTTTGATGCACTTTTCTCGGATTGGGTTGGTGGTCAGACACCCCCATATGGAAACCATCCGGTTGACACTATGAGAACCAGGGACCGACTCCTGCCTCACGGAAGGCCGATTTTGATGCACTTTTCTCGGATTGGGTTGGTGGTCAGACACCCCCATATGGAAACCATCCGGTTGACATTAGGAGAACCAGGGACCGACTCCTGGCTCCCGGAAGGCCGATTTTGATGCACTTTTCTCGGATTGGGTTGGTGGTCAGACACCCCCATATGGAAACCATCCGGTTGACACTATGAGAACCAGGGACCGACTCCTGCCTCACGGAAGGCCGATTTTGATGCACTTTTCTCGGATTGGGTTGGTGGTCAGACACCCCCATATGGAAACCATCCGGTTGACATTAGGAGAACCAGGGACCGACTCCTGGCTCCCGGAAGGCCGATTTTGATGCACTTTTCTCGGATTGGGTTGGTGGTCAGACACCCCCATATGGAAACCATCCGGTTGACACTATGAGAACCAGGGACCGACTCCTGCCTCACGGAAGGCCGATTTTGATGCACTTTTCTCGGATTGGGTTGGTGGTCAGACACCCCCATATGGAAACCATCCGGTTGACATTAGGAGAACCAGGGACCGACTCCTGGCTCCCGGAAGGCCGATTTTGATGCACTTTTCTCGGATTGGGTTGGTGGTCAGACACCCCCATATGGAAACCATCCGGTTGACATTAGGAGAACCAGGGACCGACTCCTGGCTCCCGGAAGGCCGATTTTGATGCACTTTTCTCGGATTGGGTTGGTGGTCAGACACCCCCATATGGAAACCATCCGGTTGACACTATGAGAACCAGGGACCGACTCCTGCCTCACGGAAGGCCGATTTTGATGCACTTTTCTCGGATTGGGTTGGTGGTCAGACACCCCCATATGGAAACCATCCGGTTGACACTATGAGAACCAGGGACCGACTCCTGCCTCACGGAAGGCCGATTTTGATGCACTTTTCTCGGATTGGGTTGGTGGTCAGACACCCCCATATGGAAACCATCCGGTTGACATTAGGAGAACCAGGGACCGACTCCTGGCTCCCGGAAGGCCGATTTTGATGCACTTTTCTCGGATTGGGTTGGTGGTCAGACACCCCCATATGGAAACCATCCGGTTGACATTAGGAGAACCAGGGACCGACTCCTGGCTCCCGGAAGGCCGATTTTGATGCACTTTTCTCGGATTGGGTTGGTGGTCAGACACCCCCATATGGAAACCATCCGGTTGACACTATGAGAACCAGGGACCGACTCCTGCCTCACGGAAGGCCGATTTTGATGCACTTTTCTCGGATTGGGTTGGTGGTCAGACACCCCCATATGGAAATCATCCGGTTGACACTATGAGAACCAGGGACCGACTCCTGGCTCCCGGAAGGCCGATTTTGATGCACTTTTCTCGGATTGGGTTGGTGGTCAGACACCCCCATATGGAAACCATCCGGTTGACACCAGGAGAACCAGGGACCGACTCCTGGCTCCCGGAAGGCCGATTTTGATGCACTTTTCTCGGATTGGGTTGGTGGTCAGACACCCCCATATGGAAACCATCCGGTTGACACCAGGAGAACCAGGGACCGACTCCTGGCTCCCGGAAGGCCGATTTTGATGCACTTTTCTCGGATTGGGTTCTTGGTCAGACACCCCCATATGGTAAACCGCCGGCGGACACTAGGAGAACCAGGGGAGGCTATTACCTCACACATGGGGGTTTTGGGTGCCCTTGGCCGGCTTGGGGGTGACCCCAAGAGTGGGTCCAAGACCCCACACCCGGATCCATCCACAGGGGGGCGCCACATGTCATTTTAAGCCTGATTTCACTAGGGGAACCAGGGGATGATCTTAACTCACAAATGGGGGTTTTGGGTGCCCATGGCCGGCTTGGGGGTGACCCCAAGAGGGGGTCCAAGACCCCACAGCCGGATCCATCCACAGGGGGGCGCCACATGTCATTTTAAGCCTGATTTCACTATGGGTACCCAGGGGAGGCTGTTCACTCACACATGGGGGTTTTGGGTGCCCATTGAAGGCATGGCCAGCTTGGGGGGGACCCCAAGAAGGGGTCCAAGACCCCACAGCCGGATCCATCCACAGGGGG
Source organism: Coregonus lavaretus (assembly GCF_964263955.1). Lineage (NCBI taxonomy): Eukaryota > Metazoa > Chordata > Actinopteri > Salmoniformes > Salmonidae > Coregonus > Coregonus lavaretus. The sequence goes on from NW_028156573.1 coordinate 6,516, forward strand.
GCGCCACATGTCACTTTAGGCCGGATTTCACTATGGGTACCCAGGGGAGGCTGTTCACTCACACATGGGGGTTTTGGGTGCCCATTGAAGGCATGGCCAGCTTGGGGGGGACCCCAAGAAGGGGTCCAAGCACCCACAGCCGGATCTATCCACAGGGGGGCGCCACATGTCATTTTAAGCCTGATTTCACTATGGGTACCCAGGGGAGGCTGTTCACTCACACATGGGGGTTTGGGGTGCCCATGGTCGGCATGGATGGCTTGGGGGGGACCCCAAGAAGGGGTCCAAGCACCCACAGCCGGATCTATCCACAGGGGGGCGCCACATGTCATTTTAAGCCTGATTTCACTATGGGGACCCAGGGGAGGCTGTTCACTCACACATGGGGGTTTTGGGTGCCCATGGTCGGCATGGCTGGCTTGGGGGAGACCCCAAGAAGGGGTCCAAGCACCCCCACCAAGATCCATCCACAGGGGGGCGCCACAGGTCACTTTAAGCCTGATTTCACTATGGGTACCCAGGGGAGGCTGTTCACTCACACATGGGGGTTTTGGGTGCCCATGGTCGGCATGGCTGGCTTGGGGGAGACCCCAAGAAGGGGTCCAAGCACCCCCACCAAGATCCATCCACAGGGGGGCGCCACAGGTCATTTTAGGCCTGATTTCACTATGGGGACACAGGGGAGGCTTTTCACTCACACATCGGGGTTTTGGGTGCCCTTGGTCGGCATGGCTGGCTTGGAGGAGACCCCAAGAAGGGGTCCAAGCACCCCCACCAAGATCCATCCACAGGGGGGCGCCACAGGTCACTTTAAGCCGGATTTCACTATGGGGACACAGGGGAGGCTTTTCACTCACACATGGGGGTTTTGGGTGCCCATGGTCGGCATGGCTGGCTTGGGGGAGACCCCAAGAAGGGGTCCAAGCACCCCCACCAAGATCCATCCACAGGGGGGCGCCACAGGTCACTTTAAGCCGGATTTCAC
>NW_028156573.1:22500-27500 GCF_964263955.1 Coregonus lavaretus
CCCGGAAGGCCGATTTTGATGCACTTTTCTCGGATTGGGTTGGTGGTCAGACACCCCCATATGGAAACCATCCGGTTGACACCAGGAGAACCAGGGACCGACTCCTGGCTCCCGGAAGGCCGATTTTGATGCACTTTTCTCGGATTGGGATGTTGGTCAGACACCCCCATATGGAAATCATCCGGTTGACACTATGAGAACCAGGGACCGACTCCTGCCTCACGGAAGGCCGATTTTGATGCACTTTTCTCGGATTGGGTTGGTGGTCAGACACCCCCATATGGAAATCATCCGGTTGACACTATGAGAACCAGGGACCGACTCCTGGCTCCCGGAAGGCCGATTTTGATGCACTTTTCTCGGATTGGGTTGGTGGTCAGACACCCCCATATGGAAACCATCCGGTTGACACTATGAGAACCAGGGACCGACTCCTGCCTCACGGAAGGCCGATTTTGATGCACTTTTCTCGGATTGGGTTGGTGGTCAGACACCCCCATATGGAAACCATCCGGTTGACATTAGGAGAACCAGGGACCGACTCCTGGCTCCCGGAAGGCCGATTTTGATGCACTTTTCTCGGATTGGGTTGGTGGTCAGACACCCCCATATGGAAACCATCCGGTTGACACTATGAGAACCAGGGACCGACTCCTGCCTCACGGAAGGCCGATTTTGATGCACTTTTCTCGGATTGGGTTGGTGGTCAGACACCCCCATATGGAAACCATCCGGTTGACATTAGGAGAACCAGGGACCGACTCCTGGCTCCCGGAAGGCCGATTTTGATGCACTTTTCTCGGATTGGGTTGGTGGTCAGACACCCCCATATGGAAACCATCCGGTTGACACTATGAGAACCAGGGACCGACTCCTGCCTCACGGAAGGCCGATTTTGATGCACTTTTCTCGGATTGGGTTGGTGGTCAGACACCCCCATATGGAAACCATCCGGTTGACATTAGGAGAACCAGGGACCGACTCCTGGCTCCCGGAAGGCCGATTTTGATGCACTTTTCTCGGATTGGGTTGGTGGTCAGACACCCCCATATGGAAACCATCCGGTTGACACTATGAGAACCAGGGACCGACTCCTGCCTCACGGAAGGCCGATTTTGATGCACTTTTCTCGGATTGGGTTGGTGGTCAGACACCCCCATATGGAAACCATCCGGTTGACATTAGGAGAACCAGGGACCGACTCCTGGCTCCCGGAAGGCCGATTTTGATGCACTTTTCTCGGATTGGGTTGGTGGTCAGACACCCCCATATGGAAACCATCCGGTTGACACTATGAGAACCAGGGACCGACTCCTGCCTCACGGAAGGCCGATTTTGATGCACTTTTCTCGGATTGGGTTGGTGGTCAGACACCCCCATATGGAAACCATCCGGTTGACATTAGGAGAACCAGGGACCGACTCCTGGCTCCCGGAAGGCCGATTTTGATGCACTTTTCTCGGATTGGGTTGGTGGTCAGACACCCCCATATGGAAACCATCCGGTTGACATTAGGAGAACCAGGGACCGACTCCTGGCTCCCGGAAGGCCGATTTTGATGCACTTTTCTCGGATTGGGTTGGTGGTCAGACACCCCCATATGGAAACCATCCGGTTGACACTATGAGAACCAGGGACCGACTCCTGCCTCACGGAAGGCCGATTTTGATGCACTTTTCTCGGATTGGGTTGGTGGTCAGACACCCCCATATGGAAACCATCCGGTTGACACTATGAGAACCAGGGACCGACTCCTGCCTCACGGAAGGCCGATTTTGATGCACTTTTCTCGGATTGGGTTGGTGGTCAGACACCCCCATATGGAAACCATCCGGTTGACATTAGGAGAACCAGGGACCGACTCCTGGCTCCCGGAAGGCCGATTTTGATGCACTTTTCTCGGATTGGGTTGGTGGTCAGACACCCCCATATGGAAACCATCCGGTTGACATTAGGAGAACCAGGGACCGACTCCTGGCTCCCGGAAGGCCGATTTTGATGCACTTTTCTCGGATTGGGTTGGTGGTCAGACACCCCCATATGGAAACCATCCGGTTGACACTATGAGAACCAGGGACCGACTCCTGCCTCACGGAAGGCCGATTTTGATGCACTTTTCTCGGATTGGGTTGGTGGTCAGACACCCCCATATGGAAATCATCCGGTTGACACTATGAGAACCAGGGACCGACTCCTGGCTCCCGGAAGGCCGATTTTGATGCACTTTTCTCGGATTGGGTTGGTGGTCAGACACCCCCATATGGAAACCATCCGGTTGACACCAGGAGAACCAGGGACCGACTCCTGGCTCCCGGAAGGCCGATTTTGATGCACTTTTCTCGGATTGGGTTGGTGGTCAGACACCCCCATATGGAAACCATCCGGTTGACACCAGGAGAACCAGGGACCGACTCCTGGCTCCCGGAAGGCCGATTTTGATGCACTTTTCTCGGATTGGGTTCTTGGTCAGACACCCCCATATGGTAAACCGCCGGCGGACACTAGGAGAACCAGGGGAGGCTATTACCTCACACATGGGGGTTTTGGGTGCCCTTGGCCGGCTTGGGGGTGACCCCAAGAGTGGGTCCAAGACCCCACACCCGGATCCATCCACAGGGGGGCGCCACATGTCATTTTAAGCCTGATTTCACTAGGGGAACCAGGGGATGATCTTAACTCACAAATGGGGGTTTTGGGTGCCCATGGCCGGCTTGGGGGTGACCCCAAGAGGGGGTCCAAGACCCCACAGCCGGATCCATCCACAGGGGGGCGCCACATGTCATTTTAAGCCTGATTTCACTATGGGTACCCAGGGGAGGCTGTTCACTCACACATGGGGGTTTTGGGTGCCCATTGAAGGCATGGCCAGCTTGGGGGGGACCCCAAGAAGGGGTCCAAGACCCCACAGCCGGATCCATCCACAGGGGGGCGCCACATGTCACTTTAGGCCGGATTTCACTATGGGTACCCAGGGGAGGCTGTTCACTCACACATGGGGGTTTTGGGTGCCCATTGAAGGCATGGCCAGCTTGGGGGGGACCCCAAGAAGGGGTCCAAGCACCCACAGCCGGATCTATCCACAGGGGGGCGCCACATGTCATTTTAAGCCTGATTTCACTATGGGTACCCAGGGGAGGCTGTTCACTCACACATGGGGGTTTGGGGTGCCCATGGTCGGCATGGATGGCTTGGGGGGGACCCCAAGAAGGGGTCCAAGCACCCACAGCCGGATCTATCCACAGGGGGGCGCCACATGTCATTTTAAGCCTGATTTCACTATGGGGACCCAGGGGAGGCTGTTCACTCACACATGGGGGTTTTGGGTGCCCATGGTCGGCATGGCTGGCTTGGGGGAGACCCCAAGAAGGGGTCCAAGCACCCCCACCAAGATCCATCCACAGGGGGGCGCCACAGGTCACTTTAAGCCTGATTTCACTATGGGTACCCAGGGGAGGCTGTTCACTCACACATGGGGGTTTTGGGTGCCCATGGTCGGCATGGCTGGCTTGGGGGAGACCCCAAGAAGGGGTCCAAGCACCCCCACCAAGATCCATCCACAGGGGGGCGCCACAGGTCATTTTAGGCCTGATTTCACTATGGGGACACAGGGGAGGCTTTTCACTCACACATCGGGGTTTTGGGTGCCCTTGGTCGGCATGGCTGGCTTGGAGGAGACCCCAAGAAGGGGTCCAAGCACCCCCACCAAGATCCATCCACAGGGGGGCGCCACAGGTCACTTTAAGCCGGATTTCACTATGGGGACACAGGGGAGGCTTTTCACTCACACATGGGGGTTTTGGGTGCCCATGGTCGGCATGGCTGGCTTGGGGGAGACCCCAAGAAGGGGTCCAAGCACCCCCACCAAGATCCATCCACAGGGGGGCGCCACAGGTCACTTTAAGCCGGATTTCACTATGGGGACACAGGGGAGGCTTTTCACTCACACATCGGGGTTTTGGGTGCCCTTGGTCGGCATGGCTGGCTTGGAGGAGACCCCAAGAAGGGGTCCAAGCACCCCCACCAAGATCCATCCACAGGGGGGCGCCACAGGTCACTTTAAGCCGGATTTCACTATGGGTACCCAGGGGAGGCTGTTCACTCACACATGGGGGTTTTGGGTGCCCATGGTCGGCATGGCTGGCTTGGAGGAGACCCCAAGAAGGGGTCCAAGCACCCCCACCAAGATCCATCCACAGGGGGGCGCCACAGGTCACTTTAAGCCGGATTTCACTATGGGTACCCAGGGGAGGCTGTTCACTCACACATGGGGGTTTTGGGTGCCCATGGTCGGCATGGCTGGCTTGGAGGAGACCCCAAGAAGGGGTCCAAGCACCCCCACCAAGATCCATCCACAGGGGGGCGCCACAGGTCACTTTAAGCCTGATTTCACTATGGGTACCCAGGGGAGGCTGTTCACTCACACATGGGGGTTTTGGGTGCCCATGGTCGGCATGGCTGGCTTGGGGGAGACCCCAAGAAGGGGTCCAAGCACCCCCACCAAGATCCATCCACAGGGGGGCGCCACAGGTCATTTTAGGCCTGATTTCACTATGGGGACACAGGGGAGGCTTTTCACTCACACATCGGGGTTTTGGGTGCCCATGGTCGGCATGGCTGGCTTGGAGGAGACCCCAAGAAGGGGTCCAAGCACCCCCACCAAGATCCATCCACAGGGGGGCGCCACAGGTCATTTTAGGCCTGATTTCACTATGGGGACCCAGGGGAGGCTTTTCACTCACACATGGGGGTTTTGGGTGCCCATGGCCGGCATGGCCAGCTTGGGGGAGACCCCAAGAAGGGGTCCAAGCACCCCCATCCAGATCCATCCACAGGGGGGCGCCACAGGTCATTTTCACTAGGAGAACCAGGGGAGGGCTCCTGACTCACACATGGGCATTCTGGGTGCCCATGGCTGGGATGGGTGAGACAGAGTCCAGCCCTCCACACACAAAAGTGATCCAGCAGGCCAGAAGAAAGGGGAGAGAGAGAGAGAGAGAGAG
>NW_028156573.1:40000-45000 GCF_964263955.1 Coregonus lavaretus
ACGAGGTTTTCAAAATCGCGCCGGTACCTGTCTGGCCGACCTGGAACCGAGTGGGGCTACTACGGGAGAGGCCAAATTATCGACATAAGCCCTGCCACCCGCTGGGCCTGTCTGTGCTCCGCCGTTTGGGGGAAAAAACAGCGATTTCGGTTTTGAAAAAACGACTTAAAACGTTAATAATTCAAAAACTAAAAGTCCAATCAGGATGGGGTTTTTTTGGCGCAAAAGGGCACGAATAGACGCACATTTATATATAAATTAATTCGTTTTTGGAAATTTTTTACTATATTTTAATTATGTTAGAAAAGTGAAAAAAAAAAATAGGGGTCAGAACGGTTGATGTTCCTATACGAGTTAAGAAAAACCCTTTTAGGTAATGGAAGTTCATCATAAAAGAGGATAATAGACCAAATTTGGGACCTCTAGCTCATCGGGAAGTATTTTTAAACATTATTTGAAAAAATCGGAAAAATCGGCCGAAATTGCACTATGTCCCTTCGTGCATGGTAACCCAAATGAGAACCAGGGGGAACGGCTCCTGACTCACACAAGGCCGACATGGGTGCTCTTGGTCGGATTGGGTTGTGGGTCAGACACCCCCACATGGAAGACCGCCGGCGGTCGATGGGAGAACCAGAGACCGACTCCTGGCTCACGGAAGGCCGATTTGGGTGCACTTGGTCGGATTGGGTTGTGGGTCAGACACCCCAACATGGTTGTCCGTCGGCGGACACCAGGAGAACCAGGGACCGACTCCTGGCTCACGGAAGGCCGATTTGATGCACTTTTTTCGGATTGGGGTGGTGGTCAGACACCCCCATATGGAAATCATCCGGTTGACAACAGGAGAACCAGGGACCGACTCCTGGCTCCCGGAAGGCCGATTTGATGCACTTTTTTCGGATTGGGATGTTGGTCAGACACCCCCATATGGAAATCATCCGGTTGACAACAGGAGAACCAGGGACCGACTCCTGGCTCCCGGAAGGCCGATTTTGATGCACTTTTCTCGGATTGGGTTGGTGGTCAGACACCCCCATATGGAAATCATCCGGTTGACACTATGAGAACCAGGGACCGACTCCTGGCTCCCGGAAGGCCGATTTTGATGCACTTTTCTCGGATTGGGTTGGTGGTCAGACACCCCCATATGGAAATCATCCGGTTGACACTATGAGAACCAGGGACCGACTCCTGCCTCACGGAAGGCCGATTTTGATGCACTTTTCTCGGATTGGGTTGGTGGTCAGACACCCCCATATGGAAACCATCCGGTTGACACTATGAGAACCAGGGACCGACTCCTGCCTCACGGAAGGCCGATTTTGATGCACTTTTCTCGGATTGGGTTGGTGGTCAGACACCCCCATATGGAAACCATCCGGTTGACATTAGGAGAACCAGGGACCGACTCCTGGCTCCCGGAAGGCCGATTTTGATGCACTTTTCTCGGATTGGGTTGGTGGTCAGACACCCCCATATGGAAACCATCCGGTTGACACCAGGAGAACCAGGGACCGACTCCTGGCTCCCGGAAGGCCGATTTTGATGCACTTTTCTCGGATTGGGATGTTGGTCAGACACCCCCATATGGAAATCATCCGGTTGACACTATGAGAACCAGGGACCGACTCCTGCCTCACGGAAGGCCGATTTTGATGCACTTTTCTCGGATTGGGTTGGTGGTCAGACACCCCCATATGGAAATCATCCGGTTGACACTATGAGAACCAGGGACCGACTCCTGGCTCCCGGAAGGCCGATTTTGATGCACTTTTCTCGGATTGGGTTGGTGGTCAGACACCCCCATATGGAAACCATCCGGTTGACACTATGAGAACCAGGGACCGACTCCTGCCTCACGGAAGGCCGATTTTGATGCACTTTTCTCGGATTGGGTTGGTGGTCAGACACCCCCATATGGAAACCATCCGGTTGACATTAGGAGAACCAGGGACCGACTCCTGGCTCCCGGAAGGCCGATTTTGATGCACTTTTCTCGGATTGGGTTGGTGGTCAGACACCCCCATATGGAAACCATCCGGTTGACACTATGAGAACCAGGGACCGACTCCTGCCTCACGGAAGGCCGATTTTGATGCACTTTTCTCGGATTGGGTTGGTGGTCAGACACCCCCATATGGAAACCATCCGGTTGACATTAGGAGAACCAGGGACCGACTCCTGGCTCCCGGAAGGCCGATTTTGATGCACTTTTCTCGGATTGGGTTGGTGGTCAGACACCCCCATATGGAAACCATCCGGTTGACACTATGAGAACCAGGGACCGACTCCTGCCTCACGGAAGGCCGATTTTGATGCACTTTTCTCGGATTGGGTTGGTGGTCAGACACCCCCATATGGAAACCATCCGGTTGACATTAGGAGAACCAGGGACCGACTCCTGGCTCCCGGAAGGCCGATTTTGATGCACTTTTCTCGGATTGGGTTGGTGGTCAGACACCCCCATATGGAAACCATCCGGTTGACACTATGAGAACCAGGGACCGACTCCTGCCTCACGGAAGGCCGATTTTGATGCACTTTTCTCGGATTGGGTTGGTGGTCAGACACCCCCATATGGAAACCATCCGGTTGACATTAGGAGAACCAGGGACCGACTCCTGGCTCCCGGAAGGCCGATTTTGATGCACTTTTCTCGGATTGGGTTGGTGGTCAGACACCCCCATATGGAAACCATCCGGTTGACACTATGAGAACCAGGGACCGACTCCTGCCTCACGGAAGGCCGATTTTGATGCACTTTTCTCGGATTGGGTTGGTGGTCAGACACCCCCATATGGAAACCATCCGGTTGACATTAGGAGAACCAGGGACCGACTCCTGGCTCCCGGAAGGCCGATTTTGATGCACTTTTCTCGGATTGGGTTGGTGGTCAGACACCCCCATATGGAAACCATCCGGTTGACATTAGGAGAACCAGGGACCGACTCCTGGCTCCCGGAAGGCCGATTTTGATGCACTTTTCTCGGATTGGGTTGGTGGTCAGACACCCCCATATGGAAACCATCCGGTTGACACTATGAGAACCAGGGACCGACTCCTGCCTCACGGAAGGCCGATTTTGATGCACTTTTCTCGGATTGGGTTGGTGGTCAGACACCCCCATATGGAAACCATCCGGTTGACACTATGAGAACCAGGGACCGACTCCTGCCTCACGGAAGGCCGATTTTGATGCACTTTTCTCGGATTGGGTTGGTGGTCAGACACCCCCATATGGAAACCATCCGGTTGACATTAGGAGAACCAGGGACCGACTCCTGGCTCCCGGAAGGCCGATTTTGATGCACTTTTCTCGGATTGGGTTGGTGGTCAGACACCCCCATATGGAAACCATCCGGTTGACATTAGGAGAACCAGGGACCGACTCCTGGCTCCCGGAAGGCCGATTTTGATGCACTTTTCTCGGATTGGGTTGGTGGTCAGACACCCCCATATGGAAACCATCCGGTTGACACTATGAGAACCAGGGACCGACTCCTGCCTCACGGAAGGCCGATTTTGATGCACTTTTCTCGGATTGGGTTGGTGGTCAGACACCCCCATATGGAAATCATCCGGTTGACACTATGAGAACCAGGGACCGACTCCTGGCTCCCGGAAGGCCGATTTTGATGCACTTTTCTCGGATTGGGTTGGTGGTCAGACACCCCCATATGGAAACCATCCGGTTGACACCAGGAGAACCAGGGACCGACTCCTGGCTCCCGGAAGGCCGATTTTGATGCACTTTTCTCGGATTGGGTTGGTGGTCAGACACCCCCATATGGAAACCATCCGGTTGACACCAGGAGAACCAGGGACCGACTCCTGGCTCCCGGAAGGCCGATTTTGATGCACTTTTCTCGGATTGGGTTCTTGGTCAGACACCCCCATATGGTAAACCGCCGGCGGACACTAGGAGAACCAGGGGAGGCTATTACCTCACACATGGGGGTTTTGGGTGCCCTTGGCCGGCTTGGGGGTGACCCCAAGAGTGGGTCCAAGACCCCACACCCGGATCCATCCACAGGGGGGCGCCACATGTCATTTTAAGCCTGATTTCACTAGGGGAACCAGGGGATGATCTTAACTCACAAATGGGGGTTTTGGGTGCCCATGGCCGGCTTGGGGGTGACCCCAAGAGGGGGTCCAAGACCCCACAGCCGGATCCATCCACAGGGGGGCGCCACATGTCATTTTAAGCCTGATTTCACTATGGGTACCCAGGGGAGGCTGTTCACTCACACATGGGGGTTTTGGGTGCCCATTGAAGGCATGGCCAGCTTGGGGGGGACCCCAAGAAGGGGTCCAAGACCCCACAGCCGGATCCATCCACAGGGGGGCGCCACATGTCACTTTAGGCCGGATTTCACTATGGGTACCCAGGGGAGGCTGTTCACTCACACATGGGGGTTTTGGGTGCCCATTGAAGGCATGGCCAGCTTGGGGGGGACCCCAAGAAGGGGTCCAAGCACCCACAGCCGGATCTATCCACAGGGGGGCGCCACATGTCATTTTAAGCCTGATTTCACTATGGGTACCCAGGGGAGGCTGTTCACTCACACATGGGGGTTTGGGGTGCCCATGGTCGGCATGGATGGCTTGGGGGGGACCCCAAGAAGGGGTCCAAGCACCCACAGCCGGATCTATCCACAGGGGGGCGCCACATGTCATTTTAAGCCTGATTTCACTATGGGGACCCAGGGGAGGCTGTTCACTCACACATGGGGGTTTTGGGTGCCCATGGTCGGCATGGCTGGCTTGGGGGAGACCCCAAGAAGGGGTCCAAGCACCCCCACCAAGATCCATCCACAGGGGGGCGCCACAGGTCACTTTAAGCCTGATTTCACTATGGGTACCCAGGGGAGGCTGTTCACTCACACATGGGGGTTTTGGGTGCCCATGGTCGGCATGGCTGGCTTGGGGGAGACCCCAAGAAGGGGTCCAAGCACCCCCACCAAGATCCATCCACAGGGGGGCGCCACAGGTCATTT
>NW_028156572.1:0-3000 GCF_964263955.1 Coregonus lavaretus
CTCCGCTCTACACATGGGGTGTCTCCAGTCTCATTTTCACCTCATTTAACACCTGATTTACTTAACAAAAACGCACATCTCAATAGATGGTCAAGGTATGTCATGACATCGCACAAGTGGGGAGGGCGGAGCTTTCCTCTTTTGTTCTCTATTGCTCCTCAAGCAAGGGGGAAGCCGATGACATCACAAATTCCCATTAGACCAATTCCTTAAAAACGCCCTACTCCTGAAAGCTTGCAGTTGTGTCTAAAAAAAAAAATACTATTTTGCCAAAAATATATTTTGTTTAGCCTTTAGTGGGTGTACTTTACTGTATTTATATTTGGGATATCACCTTTCAACAGAAAAATCACTGGAGGATGTCTTTAGGTGTTGCGGGGTCTGGCAAACAGGTTTTAGCGTCTTGCCAGAGGCACTGCCATAGATGGGTCAGCTGACAACATCACGCTTCAATGGGGCCGAAGTCTGTGTTGTTGTGATTCTGGATAGCTACCAACAATGACAAGAAACTGCCATGTGGAGAATCTTAAGTGACTCGTTTCAGCTAGTTTCATCTTTCTTCTTGATACCATGTCTTGTTTTGAGGTGTTTTGACTGGTTTCATGTCCATTCTAATATGGCTAAACCTTTCTAATGATGTATTTTAGAGACGAGTGGTCATTGTGCAACTGTTTTGATGTTTTCAATAAACATTGGAGAAGAAATATAGTTGACATGTTGTCAACAATCTAAGCCAACCCCGGTCTGTTTCGGCCCATAGTTGCGCACGAGTCGGTTTTGTTGCTTAACAACCAACCTGTCTATAGCAACAACACGGAAGAGGGGGAAGAGGGACAGCAGGCATTCAGAACACCTTTCAAAAAGGTGCCACACATACCTGCCTGCCTCACTGCCTGGCTTGTAACCTGAGACCAGGGATTCACAAAGGCTTTCCACCCCATCTCAATATTTATTATAGCCCGACTGTCCTTCTCCCAATGCTCCCCTGAGGTGAATAGGGGTGTGGCGAGGCCGGCGGGAGAAATAGACTGCAGAGTTTTTAGCCACCGACTGAACCCAAAAATCAGCTGTTAACTAGGCTGACCCTAATAAGAAACACACTGCTCTCTACCTACCAACTGACCCCAAATCAGCTGTTAACTAGGCTGACCCTAATAACAAAACACACTGCTCTCTACCTACCAACTGACCCCAAATCAGCTGTTAACTAGGCTGACCCTAATAACAAACACACTGCTCTCTACCTACAAACTGACCCCAAATCAGCTGTTAACTAGGCTGACCCTAATAACAAACACACTGCTCGCTACCTACCAACTGACATCAAATCAGCTCATCCACTGCTGGGAGACTCACAGCAGGCTCCCCATCAGGTTCAGTGTATTAACTACTGTTACAGTCAATGACTGTCTGGCTCAATGGGGGGGGGAATCAGATCATATATTTCTGAAGCATCCAGAAGAGTGACTTGAACTAGCGTGTGCCACTTTGGATATTGTAATGAAATATCCAAAACAAAACGATGCAAATGATAGATGAGCCATGTGAACAGTTTGATGCAAAGTCATATTAGGTCCATCTAGCATATGATCATAACTGCAATACTGTGGATGGCTTTCTGCTATGGAGAAAAACAACAACAACAACCTGACATCCATCTGACTTGGCAGCAGCTAGTTGGGGATCCCAATAAAATACTACCCGCACTATGACAATAGAAAGTAGCCTGGTATCAGTCTGACACCAGGCTATAAAAGCAGCTAGAAAGGGAAATAGAGGGATAAAGAAAGGATCAGTGAGACAAAAAGTATATTCAAGCAACAACAACAAAAACTTGAGTTCACAACATTTGCCTTTACAAGTCAGGGATTCAAATCTTGCCTTTTTGGCACCCTTTCAAGGGACATTTATTTCCATAAGGAACAAATCCTACACGTCACTGCCTGAGGACAAGCGAGGCATCTACGATGCTGGTTGAGGACACAATTACATAGTATAGCATACTTTATATACACCAAATGGCACCATATTCCCTATATAGTGCACTACTTTCGACCAGAGCTCTATACAAATCAATTACATTGACAGTATAGAAGAGTCAGTACACAGACATCAGAAGACAAGAGTGACACGGTGAAACAAGAGGGAAGGTTATAAGGTCGCAGGTAACACTTAAGAGTTACACCTAAATACACGTCTGTCACCTTGTCTTCATCAGGGTTTCAACCAGTGTGTGTGTGTGTGTTTTAACCAGGTGTGCTCCTATTCCTGTCAACCATGTAAACCCAACATCCTGCTTGGGAAAGCCACCACCGGGGCGGCATTCACAAAGTCAACCAACCCATGTGGAACACATTCATGGAAGTGCATCGACTCTCAGGCAGCCGATTATATTGTCAGTGTTCCAAAAACGGCCAGTCCATCACATGTAATATCATCCCCGTTTATCAGAGGTAGACTAATCCGTGTTGAACATAGACCAATGAGGTGAAGATGCCTGAAACTGGACCGTGAGTCACGGGGGAACAAGGTGGAGACTGACACATTGCAGACAGACAGATTGTAGTTATATATTAAGTGCTGAGGCAAAATAAAATGATTTTAATTTAGGATATCTGTTCCCAAATATTCCCACGCATAATTAGAGAGGCATATGTGCTCGTATCCCAATGTAATAATCAAGGTTTTAACTGATTCCGTCAAAAACGATATCTGTTTGGGATTCTTGCGGTCAATTTGCATTGTACAAATTATTTATAACTATGTTCCGGCCCCCCGACCAGCCGCTCAAGGTAAATAAATAAAGATAAAGAAAAATGGTACCACGGCTGAATGTAATTGGGGACCCTTGGGCTACACAGTGATCAGTGTGTCACTCTGTCTTAAGCCTTGTTCACATTGGCAGTTTGATGTGACTCATATCCTATTTTTTTGCATTTCAGATTCAAATCTGTTCTTTTTCCTGCAGTCTGAAAAGCCAAAAAGCACATGGAATCTGAC